>NC_061120.1:101284499-101575382 GCF_002878395.1 Capsicum annuum | reverse complement strand
TTTTATTTAGACTTATATATTCTGAATAATTACTAATTAAGATTCTTTAATTTTTCTAAAAGCTTCTCTATTTTTAAATGGTCTTCGCATAATTAATTTAATAATTTATAGGTAAATTCTAATAATTCTAACATAAATTCTAATAACTCTAATAACACTAACATATATCTCACTTCCGTATTTTTTGAATTACTGGGCTCTGATACCATTTGTAGGGGGGTGCGGATATTTAAATGATGTAATAGATTCACTAGGTTAGATGAAACAACTAGTGTTACTAGTTTGAGCCATGTGTTGCTCTAATTGATCTCAATGGATTCTACTATGCGTAGTGAGTTCCTAATTATATGAATGTGTAATTATGTTTGGAACAACTTTTTTAGAGTGTTTAAGTTTTAATTTAAACAAGCCAATAGTCAAAACAAATGTAAAGATCTAAAAGGGCAAAACTAGTATGCTTAGCTTAAGTTTCTAGTTCACTATCTTAGTTGTTGTGTATTTTGAGCTCTAATTCGTGGTTATTTATGATATATGATTCTTGGTGAGTTGATTATGATGATATATGTATGATCCAAAAGTATTTAATCAAGTGAAAACAACACCACAAGGCTTAGAATGGATAAACAAAAGCACGGGACAAGATTTGATGTAAAACAAACACTTTGGAGTACCTAGCACATCGTAGAGCTTAGCTATATCTATGGGGAACATTACGAACCCTGGGTTATTCCTAAGGGACAAAAGATAGTGTTTATCCATGATTAGGGTGCGTCACTCACCCTAGGTACCGTGATAGAGGGTGCGATGTGGACCCTAGGTAAATTTTGGCAGTTTTGTTCTCTTATAAATAGAACACTAAAGCATGATGCTATACACCTTGGAAGACATTGAAATATATATGTAGGCTGTATAACACTTAAAATAGGGGTATTAATCCTTTACTTTTATTTTTTTAAGGATTTTATCAAGTATTTATCTATCACGATTACAGTTACATCCATGAGCGGCAAAAAGCCTTTTTTCAGGATTAAGGCCAAGAACATGATTACTCTTGATACGAATTGGTTTGGCTTTGATTATTGATAATATTTGGTTTCTTATTTATCCTTGTTGTCATTATCTTAGGGATTCACGACCCTTAGAATACATCTATTGTCGTCTTGTTAACCCGAAAGGAGGAACAAGAGGATAAAATGTAGGGTAAATAGAGTAGGATTATAATCTTCAACAAAATGAAGTTATAGTTTGATTTTAGGATAGAAATATACCTAAGTGACCTATTTGGTTCATCACGGGATGAAATATGAATGCATTTAACTTAGTTCTCACATTCCCACTCAATGAAGTAGTTGTGGGTTTAAGTTAGAAAGGTTATTAGAGGCTCGAAAGACCAGCAACACAATATCAATCCCGTGAATTAACAACAAAGATAAGTAACATAATTAATGAAGTTTAATGGTATATTATGAATGTTTGTAGAGCCTTAAACTTGGGTTTCTCTCCATTGATGTCCAAGCACTTTACTTTTCCGCAATGTTTACTTTACTTTTAGTTATACTTCTAAAAATGTCGTGGTTACGTTTGAACTAATTTAATATTGATAGTTAAACTAGAATTGGATAGTTGTGAACACAAGTCTCTGAGAAATTGATATTTAGATTCTTATAAGGTCACTATATTACTTGGTGAGACCACGTATACTTGTGTGAGCTCTTGGGCACAACAAGTTCTTGGCATTATTTTAGGGGACTTGTAAAAATACAACTATGTTATTTTTAGTTAAGCTATATTGAGTTGTACATTGTTTAGTATTTTTTTAGTTTCTTTTTTTATCATACTTCTTTATGTGTTAGCCTGGTGTAGATGGTAGTCGAGTAGTGACGATTCTTGTTATTTTATAAAGGAGCCCAATGAGAGAGTAATTGCCCAGATTTTGATAGAAGCGCTTGGTTGGGACCTTCACAAGATGAGGTGTATACTAGCCTATTTGTGGAGAAGACACAAGAATTTCAGCCACAAGAATTTCTTGAAACTGGCATTAAAAAGGTGAATATGAGTGAATATGTTGTAGATGGTGTAAATTTAGAAGTGGGACTAATTGGGCCTCATTCAAAGCACTTTTGTACATTATGTTTAGATGATGACATATCTATGTAGTCATTTGAAATATTTAAGGAGTATGGAGATGAAGAACAAGAATCCTATATTCTTAAATTTGCACTAGACGAGCAACACAAAAACATGCCTCACTTCAATGATGAGTCCTTTACCATGCACCATCCATTACTTAGTTCCTTCATATTTTTACCACAACCATATGAGCGAAGTAAAAATATAGATGTGTGTTTTGGGATGAAATTCAAATCCTTAAGATAGAGGAAAATGTTAATGTGGATCGTGTCGCAACACTAAATTAGGCGCTACTTGGTAGGAAACCTAAGTTAAGGTAGGTTTTATTTTTAGTATGTTAGTTTCTACTTTATGTATTATTTTATTTTGAGTCAATAGGTCAAAGTCTAAGTACCGGAAACTTGATCTGAGGAGCATGAAGAAACAAATTGTGGGATCCTCGGACCCTCTTGATGTATAAAGTTGCTACTAGATAGGCCTAGAGGCGTTACAGAGTATTTCTATCTCTACTTTTAAGTATACTTTAGGGACATAGTAAATTTTTAAGTACGGGGTGGGGAAATTCCCATGGTATCCTTTTTATTTTTAGGAGGAAATTTTTAATTTTTTTGGTTTTAGGTAAGTGAGATATTCTTGTTGGTGTTATGTGTGATTGCATGATGAAAGTATTTTGGGTTGTAAAAGCATGTTGACTATGTGAACGACTAATTTTTAGAATCCTAGTCTCTAGTTTATGACGCTTTAACTTGTTGGCTTAATGTTGAATTCATGCTATTGTTTTGTTTAGAGTCTACGGGAGTTAAGCTTGTGTCATGCATAATGTAAAGTTGTTGTGTATTCTCTGTTGCATATGATATCTAGAACTTGTCTTATTTGTGTACAAAGTGAAATAAAGAGTGTGGGTTTAGGAGATGATATAGGCATTTCATTGATAGCCATGTTTCATACCCCTTTTGACCTACCATTTTGCATAACCCTAGTTAGCCCTATTGAGACTTTAGCTTGTTTCTTTGGTATCCTCATGTGTAGCCTGTATCCTCATCTTTGAATGACCTTAATTTGATCCAAACCTCCTAAGAAATTTTGGTCAAAACTAAGTTGGTTAAGGAGTTTGAAAAATAAGAGGAAAAAAGGTAAAAGTGAAGCCCCAAAGTAATAGTTATTGGTGTGTATAATTGATGCATTGTGGTTGGGAGTGAATGAAATTTGTGATTAAAATTGAATCATGAATTAGCAGACAATACCCCCACCCACAGTGTATTTGAGTAAGATTAATGAGATGTGGCAAAACAAAAGATATATGTGAAGGTAGATGAGGTGGAAAATTGGTTGTTAGAGGTGAATTGAATGAAAAGTGTGATGTATTAATGCTCTTAGGGAAGATAGTCACTATTCTTGACAAAAATAGTTCCTACCCATCCATTAGCCTATATTACAACCCTTAAAGACTTATATGATCCTAAGTCTTAACATTCCTATATTAGTAGATCACTACACTAAGGGTAAGCCTAGGGTTCATCTTGTGTATCTTGTGAATTCTTTGAGAGAGTGAGTACAATTTGGTTATTATGCCTATTTTGTGATGATTTGTATTTATTTGAGTAATTATGGGTAACTCTCTTATTGTGAGGGAACATGTTTGATGAGATTTGGGTGATTTATATGATCGCTTTGATTTTGCAATATGTCTGAGTTTGCCAACTTGGTGAGTCGATTCTTGAGGCTAGCATGTTTTGTAGTAGTGTCCTTGAGCTTTAAATTGTGTGTATAATATGCTTAGTGTAGAAACGTGCATTTTGTGTAGTCATTGTAGTACTACCTTGAGTGTATTTCTTGTAGTAGAAGTATGTAGTCTTCTCTGATTATGATACTTACACTAAAGAGTTGTTCGAGGACGAACAAGGCTTTAAGTGTGAGGTTGTGATCTGAGGTGTAATTACGCACCTCAGAGTTATTATCTAGGCTTATTTATATTTTTTTTGAGGAATTTTTATGTTCTTATTGTATTGTTAATGACATAAATAATCATCTAAGTGTTATATTACTTGATTACAATTTTTAAGGTGTATTTCAAACATGTGTGGATTCAAATTGGTCACTTAGAATTTAGACGAGAAAACTAGTGCTACTAGCTTCAACTATGTGTTGTTCTTGCTGATATAGATGGATTATAGTGTGCATAGTGAGTTCCTATTTGTCTGATTGTTTAATTATGAGTGTAAAAAATTGTTTATAGTGTTTAATGTTCCATTGAAACAAGCCAAGATTCAAAACCAAGTTAATGATCAAAAAGGGAAAAACTAGTATTCTTAGCTCAAGTTTATAGTTCACCGTCTTGGATGTTGTGTAGTTTTGAGCTCTAATTCGTGGTGTTTCATGATATAGGATGCTTTTTGAGTTGATAATTAATATATATGGATGATATGAAAGAATTTAATCAAGTTTAATCAACACCAAAAGGCTTGGAATGGATGGATAAAAACACGAGACATGATTTGACGTAAAATGGATACTTTGGACTCCATGGCACATTACGGACATTATATACCACTATGGTGCATGTGACACACCTTGGGGTATTTATAAGGGTCCAAAAACAGTGCGTATCCATGATTTGTACACGTCTCACACCCTTGGTACCACTATAGAGAGCGAACGCGGACACTAGGTAAATTTCAGCAGTTTCGTTGTCCTATAAATAGGACACTTAAACATGATGCTATACACCTTGGACGACCTTGAAAATTTGAGGGAGGCTTTATAACACTTAAAATAGGGTTTTTATTCCATTATTTTAGTCTGTTTATGGATTTTATCATGTATTCATCTATCATGATTACGGTTATGTCCATAAGCAGCTAAAAGCCCTTTTTCGGGGTTAAGGCCAAGGACATGGTTACTCTTGCTATGAATTGATTTGGTTCTTATTATTGATCATATTTTATTGTTTATGTATCCATTTTATAACTATTTTAAGGATTTTTGACCCTTATAATACATCCGTTATCATCTTGTAAATCCTTAAGGAGGAACAAGAGGATAGAATGTGGGCTAAATAGAGTAAGATTGTAATCTTCTATAGAATAAAGTTATAATTTACATTTAGGATAGGAATATAACTTAGCGACATATTTGGTTCATCACGGGATGAAATATTGATGCATTTAACTTAGTTCTCACTTCCCCACTCAATGGTGTAGTTGTGGGTCTAAGTTACATTTGTGATTAGAGGCTCGAAAGACCATGATCATAATATCAACCTCATGAATTAACAACCAAGATAAGTAACATAACCAATGAAGTTTAATAGCACAGTATGAATGTTAATGGAGATTCAACCCTAGGTTTCTCTCCATTTATTGTCCAAGCACTTTACTTTCCCATATTATTTACTTTACTTTTAGTTATATTTCTCAAACTATCATGGTTACATTTGCATTAATTTAATCTAGATAGTTAAACTAGAATTGGATAGTTATCAATGCATGTCTCTGAGGCATTAATATTCAACTTTTTATAAGACTATATTACTTGGTAAGACCACGTACGCTTGTGTGTGTGCTTAGGAGTAACAATATTCCCCCAACTAACTCAACTGACTGAAACTAAAAGAATGTTGATCGTAAATAATGATAACTAGTCCTTGAATGATGAAGACTCACCAAATACTACTATTAAATATGGTACCATATCATACCAAGTGTAATCTGGATGCTGAGTGTCAGAACCTATATCATAAGACAATATTGCATAGTAAAAGTATGTGGTCAATACTTTGAATGTACTAAGTATGTTAGATGGAAAAGGATTAATATAAGCTCAGCATAATGCATAAAACATAATGAACGAAGCCAAGACCAAGTATAACCATGTACTAAATAATAAGCTGAATAATTAAATGCAAGGTCATTGAAAAATCTGTGAATAAAACATAAACTATGGATTGTAGGATCTAACATTAACTGACATACCCCAATCTAACCTGACCAGGGTCCAACCTATAACCCCAGTTAGATGGGTGTTCAGTACCTTGCCAAGGGTATTAACATTGGCTGACGTGGATCAACTAAACTGATGTCTCAAAGGACTAGGGTGTCATTCCTCAATTGGTGGGTAGCCCTTTATAACATACGGTGGTTTCATGGTTTGGAACTTAGGGACTTATACTAAAGGGCTTAGGCCTAACTGATTGGTGAGCTTTCATCCGAGCATTTACTCGGTGCTAAGTACTTCTTCTAACTGAATGACAGTAATAATTGGTATATGCTTAATATAATTACATTATTAGAATATCAACAATGGATAAAATAAAGTTCTCATGAAAATGTAAGTTGATATATGCATGAATTTCGAGCACTTGCTCTAAACATAACAATAGTAAACTCAATATCATGTGATTTTTCATAATTCAAGCCCAAAACTCAATAATTTATCAATATAAAGGGAATTTATGGTTATGAGTGTAGGAAGATGCTACTCTTATGGGTAGTTACAAGAGTAAACTGAAGAAATTTAGAAACTTATATTTGTCATGGAATTCTAAACATGAAGAGTGAATTAAACTTAAGAGTGGAGGAAATCTTTGGGACTTAATCGGTGAAAGGAACCCATTAATTAAATCCCACATAACTGGAGATGAACTTCTTAAAGAACTCCTTAGAATTTGTGCTTGGAGTTGAGGAACCCTAATTTGGCTTTTAGAGAAGAGTAATTGCCTCTTTTCTTGGTATCAATTGAATTTATGACATAATGAGGAATTTGGGGTATTGTTCCCTTATATTCCATCCTTAGGAAATCCTAAGTGGCGTATCATTGGGGGTTAAAGAATAGGGAAAGACCAAAAAGCCCCTTTTAAAATCATTCTGCATTTTTTAGGAAATAGTCACGCTGACTTAGGCTACGACTCATAGGTTTTGGTCACAAGTCGTGGTCTGGAGTCATGACCTGAGGAACTAAGCCTTGGGTCCTATCTATTATCACAATGAGCCCTTCCTAACGATTCATTTGGCCTGACCATGAGTCATCATGAAAGGTTATTGTCAAGGGGATAATTTCTTGGTTTCTTACTGTTGTGATGACGAGTCTTCACTACGACTCATTGTGTCTAACAACGAGTCATTGTCACTAGTAGTTTGACAGTTCCTTTATCAATTTGCCATAATATTTTACTAATATATCATATTAAGGTGAGATTTGTGGCATTGGAAAGCTAATTAAATAGTCTACCTCTTGGTGATGCAAAGATTAATAATTTAGGGTATTACATAGCATTAGAGATATTAGATTAGATCTCCCTCACAAATCGAGGATGGAATTCGTGGGAGGAAGAGAAAAGTAATAGAAATTATTTTATTGGGGATTACAATGAGCACAGACTTATAGATGGCATAGTGGAACAAAAGGTTTCTCAAGTAAGGACGGAGGTTGGATTACTAACAAAGAAGTTTACGATGATGAATTCTAAGAAGTCTAATGCAGTGGGCACATAAGGAAGGCTTTAAGATCATATGATTTATATGTGGATGAAGAGGATAAATATCTAGATAGATCGTTGATGGGTTTTTAAGCCAAAGTCCAATTGTCTTCTCAAGACAATTGGTATTCCAGGCAAGGAAACTAAGGTCAGAAGTACTATAGCGAGAGGTACAGATATTAGAGTAGAGAGGGAGATGATGATAGTAGACATAAGGATGATTATAAAGAGAAAAATGGTATATATATTCCACCAGGCAACCATGATAGTGATTAAAGGATGGAGGCTATGTTGTCAAAGCCAGTAAAGGGTCAAAAAAGTTAAGAAATTCCCTTAAGAAGATTTGGGTTTACCCGAAAGGTAGAATCACATGCTCCTATGATCAAGAAAGCAGTAATTTAGATAGATATTAGTAACCTTTAATCAGTGGTAGCCGGGCACCATTCCAAGCAATACAATACAAAATCCTAAGAATGACGGTCATTGTCTGGCCATCACCTCTCCAAGTATTAAGGACACTATTGACCTCCTTATGCTTATGGATAATGAGCCAAGGAATGAAAATGTTTATATCGATGAGACACCTAAAACAAAGATAGAGAATTTGGTGACTAATGCTAAGTCATCACACAAATAAATAGGTGTTGATCATAGAGTTGTGAAGGACAAAGTAAGGGAAAGGTCGATCAATTGGTATTGAAGACTATTCCATGACCTTTCTTTTTTTCCTTCGATAGTGAGGAGTAAATAATAGGAAGAGAAGCGTCATAAGTTCTTATCAATGTTGAAAGAACTATCAGTTAATATTTATCTTGTAGAAGCATTAGTGCATATTCATAGTTACACTAAGTTCATGAAGTATTTGGTTACTAGTAAGGGGATGGTGAATTCTGAGCTAGCTGATAATGTTCATGATTACAGTGTCATCACTTTTTGATCATTAGTTGAGAAGAAGGATGACCTCAAAGCATTTATAATTTGATATACCTTGGGTACTTTAACTTCTATTGAGCTTTATATGACTTGGAAGCTATTATAAATCTAATGACGTTGGTAGTATACAAATATTTGGTGTTGAGGGCACCCAAACTTACATCTATAAGGTTATTGATATCTGATCAGACTATAAACAAATCAGTTGGAATTCTATGTGATGTTTTGGTGTGGGTGGAATCCCCCATATTCCCAGTTGATTTCATGATACTTCATTGTGAGGTGGACTTTGAAGTTCTTATTATCTTGGGATGCCCTTTCCTAGATATAGATAGGTCTTTTGTTGATATTGAGATAGAGCAGATGATGTTTAGACTCAATAATGAGCAAGTGACCTTTAACGTGTGTTAGTATATATGGAAAACAAAGGTTATGAGAGTAGTTTTTATGATAGATACTATTAATATTAATGTAGAGACTATGCCCATTGAAGAGAGACTTAGGGTTGAGGTATTAGCAGCGATGATTATGAATTTGGACAGCAATGGCACTGATGAGTATGATGAGAAGTTGAGTGAGTTGTATGGTAATGGTTCTTATAATTATACTTTAAAGAAGCTGGATCTTGATCTAAATAATAGAACCAATCCCCTGGCTCTACCATCTATTGAGGAGCCACCGATCTTTGAATTAAGGCCATCCCATCTCACTTGCGCTATGCATTTTTGGGAGCTAATAATACCTTATCGGTTATTATTGCTACTGACTTATTGGATACGAAGGTTAAAGCATTGATCTCAGTATTATAGAGGTTCAAAAAGACCATAGGATGGACTATTGTAGACATTATAAAGATTTTAATGGGTATTTGCACTCATAAGATACAATTGAAGTCAGATTGTGTACACAGAATTAAGCATCAATGATGGTTGAATCTTCCTATAAAGGAGGTGATAAAGAAAGAAATCATCAAGTCATTTGATACTAGAGTGGTTTACCCTATTGCGGATAACAAGTGGGTCAACCCATTTCAATGCATATTGAAGAAGGGTGGGATCACTGTGGTCCCTTATAAGAAGAATGAATTAGCAACAATGAGATTTGTTACTGGATAAAGAGTACCATAGATTACAAGAAGCTGAATACTTAGACTCAAAAGGACCATTTCCCTATGCTTTAATGGATTAGATGCTTGACTGACTAGCAGGCAAGGGTTGAAATTATTTTCTAGATAGGTACTAGGGATACAATCCAATTTTTATCACTTTTGAGGACTAGGAAAAGATGACCTTCACTTACTCGTATGGGACTTCTTGATGTAAGAGGATGTCATTTGGATTATGCAATGATCCCTCCACCTTTTAGAGACATATGATGTCTATATTTTTTGACATGGTGGAATCCACTATAGAGGTATTCATGGATAAATTTATTATAGCTAGGGATTTTTTTGATCAATTTTTATACCATTTTGCCAATTCACTCCAAAGATATGAGGAGTTAAACCTGGTGCTAAATGAGGAAAAGTGACATTTTATGGTAAAATAAGGTATTATTCTAGATCAGAACATCTCAAAGCAAGGTATTGAGGCATATAAAGTGAAGATTGAGGTGACTAAAAAATTGCCTCTGATCTCAGTTAAAGGTATCCAAAGATTTTTGTGTCTTGCTGGATTTTATAGGAGGTTCATCAAGTACTTCTATAAAATTTCTAATCCTCTATGTAAGCTTTTAGACCAAAAAGTGAAATTTGTTTTAGATGATGCGTGTCTCAACGACTTTGATTACCTTAAGGAATGGCTGATCTCAGCTCCTATTATTGTGTTCCTAGATTGTTCTTCACCATTTTAGGTTATGTGTGATATGAGTGAAGTGGCCTTGGGTGATTTCCTAGGACAAAAATGAGAGAATATCTTTCATCCGATCAGTTATGCCAGTAAGGCATTAGACCCCAAATAGAAGAACTATACATTTACTGAGCAAAAGTTGTGTGCAATTGTTTTTTCCTTTGAGAAATTTTGATCCTATTTGATAGGGACTAAAGTCATAGTTTACACATATCACGTAATGCTGAGATATCTAATATAAAATAAGGATGCCAAACCGATGTTGTTACATTGGGTGCTCTTGTTGTAAGAATTTGACTTTGACGCGAAGGATCAAAAGGGCATTAAAAACTAATTTGCTAATCACTCATCGTGCCTTGAGGAGGAGGCAATTCAAAATTTAGGGAATGGGCTTGACATAGATGATACTTTTCCATATGAATGGGTCTTGGCAGCATCTTTAGACTTAATCCCGTGGTTCACTGATTTTGCCAACTTTTTGGCAAGTGATATTATTCTAAAAGATTTGTCATTCTAGTAGAGAAAATGGTTCATTTATGACGCGAGAAATTTTTTGTAGGATGAGCCTTCTCTCTTTTGGATTTATGTGGATGGTTTTATTCGTAGATGTATTCTTAAAGCAGAGATGATGAGAATCCTTAAGGCTTGTCATTCAGCACCTGAGGGTCATCATGGTGGCACCTACATAGCCCACAAGATTCTATAATGTGGGCAGTATTGGCCAACTATCTACAAGGATGCTCATGAATATTCCCAAGATTGTGACCAGTGTCAGCGACAAGGCAATATCTCATAGAAACATAAACTCCATATGACATCTATCTTTGAGTTTGAGTTTTTTGATGTATGGGGTATTGACTTCACGGGTCTATTTGTGAGCTCCTATTAGATGAAGTACATTTTAGTTAAAGTCAATTATGTTTCAAAATGGGTGGAGGCAGTTGTGCTTTCTAACAATGAGAGATGAAGTGTCACTTTGTTCTTGAAAAATAACATATTTTTTTCTATTTGGCACTCCTCATGCTATTATTAGTGATGGTAGGTCTCATTTTTGCAATCATATTTTAAAGGCCTTACTAAAAATATATGGTGTAAAGCATAAGGTGGCAACACCTTACTATCCTCAGATAAGTGGGCTAGTTGAGGTCTCCAATAGAGAGATCAAGTCCATATTGGCGAAGAATGTGAATGTCAATAGGGCTGACTAGTCAATAGGATTTGATGATGTTTTATGGCCCTAACAAATAGATTTTAATACTCCCATAGGTACCTCTCCATATCAGCTTGTGTATGAAAAGCATGCCATTTGTCGGTCAAACTTAAGAACAAGTCACTATAGGCATTAAAAAAGCTCAATTTGGAGTGGAATGATGCAACTAAGTTGAGATAGAGTAAGGTGAATAAGTTGGATGAATTTTGGTTTTGTGCTTATGAGAGTTCTGCTCTATACAAATAAAAAATGTTGTATCATGATAAGACTATCGAGAAAAAAGTGTTTGATCCTAGTGATTTGGTCTTGTTATATAATTCGAAACTTTCCTTGTTCCTCAGCAAGTTGAAGTATAGATGGTCTAGACCATTGACCGTTGTTTTGGTATTCCCTCATGGTGCTGTAGAGCTTAAAAGAGATGCCGAAGCCCCGTTGAAGGTGAATAAGTAGCATGTGAATCACTATTTGGGTAATCTTGATGTGGTAAAGGTAGTTGTCAAGGTAAGCCTTGGTGAAGTCTGAGTAGCCAAGAAAACTGAATCATGTTGCGATGGTAAATCAGGCACTGCTTGGGAGGCACCAAATCTGTATTGTTATTTTTGCACTTGTGTTAATTTGTGTTAGCATGATTGATGTCGGATCTCCACATGTAAGTGCCATATGTATGTTCCTAACTATCTTATTTTGTAGCGACCTAATGCATTAGGGACAATTCACGTCTATTTGATAAGGGTGGGGCTGCTTGTGGGTCTAGATGCCCTCTTGGGGTTTTTGTTGTTGTATCTCTTTTTCTCTAAGTTTGTTCTTAGTAGAGACGACATGTCTAGGAAATATTGTGTCGTATTGTGTTTTGTTTCGTATTGGGTTGGTTTTGTTTAACTAAGTGAAAAATGAGTACCTAAGATAGTTCATGTGTTTTGTTTGTTTGTGCTTAAAGTGTTTTTGGTAAAAATGATGCCACTCCGAAAAATTTATTTTTGAACTATGTGATGTATATATATATGTGACCATTATGAATATCATTATGGGATTAGTATTAGGGACATAATAATCATATCTAACATTTTTATGAACCAAATAGGTGGTAGTTTATGATTGAACCCTGTGCCATATATGTGAGAGATTCTTACTTTGTTCCCATTGTTTGTTGAATCCAAAACTTGCCTACTTAGTGTTTCCAAGGTGGTAGGATAGTCAGTTAGGTAAGGATCATAGGTTACTCTTTAAATTAGTCCACTTTTAGCCAAAAACGGCCTTCCAAATGTGAATAGGTATCTCTTGATCCCAATTTAAGACCAATAGACTATTTTTATTGTTTCACCTTTCAGCTTCCCATTTTAGTTACAATGAACCTATTTTGGCCCTGACCCTCTTTGGACATTGTGCATCTTAATTCGGGAAAATCATCCAAGTTGAAGGTGGCTATCATAAAGGTGCGTTATTAGAAGTGGGTACGAAGAAGTGTGTAAATAGGAGAAAATAAAGCAGGGCTAGTGTGATTGTGAAAAAGAAAAAACATAAGAAAAAATGAAAAAGAAAGAATACAAGAAACCAAACCCAATCTAAATAAGCAATAAAAGAATAAAAATGGAGAAATAAGGGCGGACTAAAAGAAAAGTTGGTTGATAAGTGGAGACCTAATGTACTTTTAATGCAAATAACGCATAGCCACTAAATTCAAAAATGTACCATACCACCCCCAAGCCTATGTTACAAGACGAGTAAAGTCCAATAGTGACCCTAGCCTAATTATCTCAAAACTAAGGTAAAGAAAATAAGGGCAAGACTATGGTATTCTGTGCAGATTGTTGGATTTTGTTTTTGAGTGTGAGTGTCTTGTGATCATCCTAGCATTAACATGCATGATTATTTGACTGAGAAGGACTTCTTTGGTATGAGAGTACATTGGTTATGTTTCTAATTGCTTATTTGTTCAGGTAATGTAACTTCTACATATGCATGATTGTTTTTTGCTAATGTAATGACATAACTTGATTCCCTTGTGTCACATTGTCGTTCTACATAGATCCACACATTTGGTCTTGAAGTGTTAAAATTAGAGGGGGTGATGTTCTTTAGCTTAAATTGCAAATGACTGTTGTAGTTGTCTTAGGTTTCTCTTAGTTATGCATCATTGTGTTGTTTCATTATGTTTAATCTCCCGAGGACATGCAAACATCAAAGTTGAGGGTGTTTATGTGACATAGTTTCATAGGACTTTCAATCTTAAATCAAGAAATATGTAAGTACTTTGGCTTATTTTCAAAGATACGATGTGATTTCTGTCTTATTTTTCTGGAAACTAGGTTTTGAGAGCTAAAAAGAAGAAAAGAAGTTGACAGCTAGATTTGGGACCACCTACGGTGGCACCTATGTGGCGTAGGTGTCAGAACATATATTGAAAATATTTGCGTTCAGATAATCTGCAGATGATGAATTTTTACTGGCACTTACATAGGGACTACCTACGGTTCATAGCCAGTACCTATGCCCTGTAGGCATTAGAATAAGTGATGTTCATAGCTTTATAGGATTGTTAAGATAACTATCACCTACGTGGGGCTACTACAACCCGTAAGTGGCACCATAGGCAGCTGTTGACTCAGTTTTCCCTTTTTGATTTGAAAAGGATTCCCAGGGTTTCTATGTAATTTATAAATACCCATTTATGTTTTTTAGTTTGTTTACAAACTTATACTATTCACAAATATATTTTGATTCCAATATTGACTTTTGATCTTTGGATTCCTGTGTTCTTGGTTTTGGTTGATTAATTGATATGAGACTTTGGGTTTTCTTCATCTATTATTGTGAGATTGATTCTATGCTTTCTATATTGAATTCAGCGGATTGTTTTGCACCTATACACAAATAATTCCTTTAGCTAGTGTTGTGGGAACCCCAGCGGGATAACGAAGTAGGGGAAGTGGGAGATCCTTCTAGATTATTATTGTTTCATATGTTGTGATTTTCTTCGCTTTGATTGCATTCTTAATGATTGAAAACATTAAGAGCCCACCAGTATTTAATACTAACTCTAGAGAGGGGTAAAGATTTATAAAAGAAGATCACAACAATGATTTAAGTCTATCAATCCTTATCTAATTAAGTTGAGACCGATAGGTGATAGTTAAACTAGGATCCAAGACAAAGATTAGTAATATGACACTTTGATATCGAGAGGAGATGAGTGGATTCACCAAAGGGTGTTGCGAGGTTGTTGGTATTACATAATTTGTCAAATTCTGGATATGATGAAGTAAGATGGTTAGATTGAGCATGATAACCTATGGAGTTTGAATCCATGGGTAAAACAATCCTAGTGTTCATTTCATATTTCTTACAACCAAAGACATTCAAATCTTTTTACTTTTACTGATTACTACAAATGCTCCCATTTATTTTTTTGCACTGCCCAATGATTTCAATAAGTCTGAGAGATATTTATGGCCTATTCCTTATGGGTTTGACCCTAACCTATTTGGGCTACTATATTTTGACATCGACCTCTTTATACTTCTTAGAGGTGTTGTTTTGGGCAATATCAACTCGAGTAACTAACATTAAACCCCTAATAGTCACCTCTTCTCTTTATAACTCTTTAGGTATTTGATGGACATAATGCTTGAGAATAATGAGAGAAAAATAGGTGAAGGGTGAAATAAATACCCTTTCATTGTCTCTTAAGCAACCATTTGATCGCTTAAGCTATACATAACTTAAGTGGCATATGGTTGGTTAAGCGACTAGTGCCCAGACTAAGCTCCACTTGAGTGGACGATATGTCATTTACGCGACATACACTAAAGTATCCTGGACTCTACTAAAGTGGCTAGGTGGGGACTTGGCTTAGCCACTAAATAGGCCTCTAATTCTTCATCAAAGGCTACCACTTAAGCAACCAAAGGTACGCTTAAGAGGCTGCACTAGCTGAAACTTTATTTTTTTGCCAAGTTTCCATTTAACCCTTAGGGTTCATTCAAAATCCCTTGAATGCAAATAAATTATGCTACCTTATCAGAATCTACACTCCAAAATTAAAAATGCCATTGAAATTTATACCTGGGGCATTTTGATGAAATAGGGTCCCCCACCCAATGAACATTTTAACCAAAATCTATCCAATAGCCCAAAAATTTCTGAAATCATTGTATTTTAACCAAGGGTCCCCTAGCCTAAAATCGTTGTTCCATACTGATGAAACTGTCAGAACTAGTATATGAGATCGTTAACCTGGGGTTTAGTCTTGATACCTTATCCTTAACAGTGAAGAATTCAAAATACAGAATTATCTTTAAAAATTGAATGAACTGCTTGGTAGCAAAACTGTCAGCTTCAACAAGTCACATATGATTTGGTATAGTTATTTGAAATCTCTAAATAGTAAAAATGTGTAGAGATAAAGAGAATTACCTAAGGGGTAATTACACCCATCTAAGGGTGGATCCACTATAAAAGCCAAAAGGGTTAACTGTAACACCCCAAAAGTCCTTAAAATCCTATCACAGACTTATAATATAAAGTAGCAAAAAATCCAAATTTTTATCACTAAATGACTTATTGCATGAGCCGTACTATCAGGCCACAATTCATGGGCTGACTTGTGGTATGAAGCTAACAACAATTTAATTTTCAGTACCCATGACTCAAGACCATGAATTGTGGTTAGTCAATACAAGTCATGATGTGGCTCATCCTGAGCTATAAATCCAAAAGTCCAAAAAAAAATTATAAATTTCATCCAGTAGTAAAGACTAGAGGCCATGAGTCATATGACCAGAGTACGAGTCTTAAGAAAACTCATACAGATAAGGAACTACTGACACAACTTTTCTCTCAAGGGCCACAAATCTTTGTCATGACACATAGGTAGACCGCATGACTCGTTGGTTTAAATCTTGCTCCAAGCTAGTAATCAAGTCTAGAAGTCACAAGTCTAAAGATGACTCTCAATTTCCTAGAATGACTCGTACCCTAGACTCATAACGACCAAACATAAAAATTTTAGTTACTTTACTTAGGGGTATCCTAAACTATATTTTTTAGGTTGTTTATAGAGGGATCCAAATCCAAATATTTAAATACATAGAATATTACCATAAGATGTAATAAAAATTTACCAAGTTAAGAAACATGGGGTTCTTCTCAAGTTCAGTGTTTGAACCCTTTTTTGTGAGATTTCTTAAACTCAGGTATGTTAGAATTTAGCAATGGGTATCCTTTCACCCTTATATCCCCAAATAACATTATAAATTTTAGGTTCTCCATGAATTATGATTTAGGGTTCATTCCCAGTTTATGATTTTCCTTAAATTCAAGTTTCTTATGACTTTAATAGTATTATGACCTATTTCTCATGATTTTACATCCACTATAATAATATCCTATATGAATTGACAACAATCATGTTTTAAAGTAAACTTTCCTATGTCCCCCTTATGTCTTTGAAGTATATGTCAGACTATTATAAATTTATTATGAGCAATCATGATTAGTTTTAAATATATATGATTTAAAAAACTATTCAGAATTAATAGGTTTTGACCTAGGTTTTAGGACATCATATTTTAATGAGCTATAAATATATTATCAATTCGGGAGTAGTACTTATCACTTAGTTGGACTAGGATCTTAGTTTCACCTAAGGACCTAGAACTATGTGCCACCATAGGATTATTTTGCTCTCCTAGCTAGGCATTTTTTTAGTAATCATGCCAGTCATGCATTTATACCATGTCAAAGTATATTAGGTCCTTTCAATTGAGAATATATATTGGACACCATATTATCTCATGCAGTTTATGTTGGTTAGTTGTCTCTCCCATAGACTCTGAATTAATATATGTGTACATAAACTTTAGTTTAGTTTTACTTATATTATATTATGACTTTTCAAGTGTCCTTGCACTTTTAGTACTTATGTATATCATTATGGGGTCGTTGTACAAAAGTTTACTTCCTTGCTCTAAGTTTGCATTCAGTATATCAGTATTTTCAGCATCTTCAGTTTATTTATAGCTTGCATATCTCACATGCTGAGTACATTCAAAGTACTGATTGCATACTTTCTTTTGGGCGCTCAATCACAATATTGCGTTAGTACATTCAGTGTTGTATCAGTGACTACCAGCGACGAGTCCTCAATATTCAAGGATGAGTATTTTTTTACCTAGTTCTTAACTTTTAAAATTTAGAGTTAGTTAGGGACTTATCTTAGCAGCTCGTCAGAAGTAGATGTTTTTCAGATATAGAGTCAAATATTTCATTTTATTTTAAATTTGGTGATTCTTTTTATATTTGGTTTACTTATGAGAGTATTTTAGATTTTATATGAATATACAATATAGATTCTTCTCAGTCTCATTACTATTCAGACTGTTTAGAATTATTCAATGCCATGAGTTAGTTTTGGTCACTTGTGACTCAAACCACCATGTTACATCTAAGGTGCAGTCTTGGTCCGTGACAAACTTTGCATAAGAGCATCATATCTAAGGCATCATTTTCACGACTCAATTTCTGTGTCATGATGGCACCTACTTTATCCCACCAGTAGATAAGCCAAATCGTACCCCGGAGCTATGATCAAGGGGCTAATTATGTGGAAAAATGGCTTACCAGAAATTTGATAGTAAGACTTACAACCATAAGTAAGGTAAATATTAATAAAAATAATACTAAAATGGAGAGTAAATACGATAAAATCAACATCCCATGACCTTGTAGTGTTAGTTCAAGAGTCTCTAACAAAATAAATATGAGTACCATAATAGTCAAATGAAAATCTGCCTCAAATAATAAAACCCTAGACATAAATAGAACAAGGAAAAGGGGCAAATCTGGCTCTAAGAGATCACCCTATCTCCAAACTCAAACAACATAATCGTGGCCTCAACAACAACCACTAGTACTCAAATCTACACCAAAAATGTACAAAAGTGTAGCATGAGTACAAAAGAAATGGGTTGCTCCCCCAAATAGTAGCTATTATTATAAAAACTCCACCAAGTCCAAGTGTTGCTCTCACTAATCTTCAAAATCCATAACAAAGGATTAGAGCATATCATCAAAATCCTAAATAGTCTGCTCTGATTTTGCACCAATCTAAGGGTGGAAGGTTGTGCTAAGATCCACCTGAGTACCCAACTCCACCTAAAAATCACTCAAAAAGCACGAAGTGAACACTGAGGCTCGGTCTAAAATGACAGATAAATGAAACTCAATACAAACAGATTATTTCACAAACATAGACATAGGCTATCTTCTCGGCACTGAAAGACATTTAAATAGGAACAAAATATTCCAATTTCATCAACCAATAAACAATAATCCAAATACCATAATAACAACAAGATGTGCAAGGCAAAACATTAACATAGTTCATGGTGATCTGCTCTCAGTTCCACTCTGGAATGTGTAATCTATGAATTAAGACACTAGGTATTTAATGCTTGGCCTTCACCTGCTGACAACATAAGAAATGATCTTCGCATCTTGCTTCATGCCACTCCACCAATAATGCTACCTAAAATACCTATACATCTTAGATGTAACTGTGTGAATAGAATTGCTTGAGTTGTAAGTCTCACATAAAATTTACTTGAATCAAGCCTCAAACTCTCCTAAAACATAAATATGGCCATGAAATATCATATCACCCTCAGAATTAATCTCTTGGACTCACTACTCACCACTTGATCATGGATGATACCAAGTTTTATATACTTAAATTGGCAACTCCAAATCTTCTCAAATATAATAGACCTTGCCTCAACACTAGCATAAATCCTCATGGGGTCAGAAATGTCAAGTCGTACTATCAAATTAGCTAAGGACTTGATGTAGTAATATCGCTCAAACTATGCCTTCTTAGAAGGATAAATCAGTTAATGTTAGAAAATAATAACCCAAATAGGTTGGGGTTGATCCCAAAGAATAGGCCAGATATATCTCTATGGAAGTTACATAAATCATCGGGTTGGGTAGAAAGTCAATGGGCGAGTTTGTAGGAATAGTAAAAATTGACAAGAATTGTAAGGTTTGGTTGTAATCAATCTATGACGAACACTGGTCTCACGTTCCCTTAGCTTCTAAATTTGTAGATTTATCGTACACTATTGAACTATTCCAATACCTTGCATGCAGAATCCGACAAGCTATGTATCACCAACTATCTTGTGGACTTATTATAAAATATCACTTTTTACCTTATAAGTCTCAAAGTGTCGTGTAACTAACCTTGCTCTGGATCCTAGATTAACTATTACCTTGTTAATTTCAAGTTATTAGATAAAATATAATTATCTTAATTAGATGAAGATGATTATCTTAGATCGACAATTAGCTTCAAATCACTCTTGTATATCCTTTCCCCAATCTCCACCTTTTTTTTAAGTAAGTAGTGCATATAATGTGCTATAGAAATATAACCTTTTCGATGCTTAAAACAAGGAAACATACAAGTTTCTGAGGCCTTTTGGTTAGCTATATCTTCTTTGGGTGTGTTTTGTAGGAAACCATGATTTGGATGCTATGTTCATAAAAAAGGTGTTTTGGGATAGTTTTGGAGTGATTATGGATGTTTGGGATACTTTCTGACTTGATCTCAATTAATGCATGTTGAGAGTTGAAGAAGAGTTGAAAAAATAACTCTCGAGACCTACTAAGTCAACCTATAGACCACATGTAGACCTACAGGTCGAATGTTGACTAAGCGGCAACCAGAAACTCAAATCCACAATCTGTGGTCTTCACCTATACCCTTATCTAGACCACAAGTAGTACATGCGTTTGTGCCAGACTGTAGGTAGTACCTGCGCCTATGCCAAACTTTTAAAAAAGAGAGCAGTGGCTACCGACCTATTTTTCTCGTATTTTATATGGTCTTTGTTTTTTAGAGTTTTCTCGTGTACTATAAATACCCCTTATGTACTTTTTAGTAGGAGTGACATAGTTTTAACACTTAAAAACATATTTTTATTTTAAGATCCATCTTTGATATTTGGATTTCATTGTATTGACTTTGATTGATTATCCAGTTTATGATTATGGGTTTTTATTTATCTTATCATTTTAATTTTATCTATGCTTTCTATTATGGATTTTATTGATTTCTTCATAGTCATGAGCAGCTAAAACCCATAGCTAAGGTTGTGGAAACCCTGGCAAATTGACAAAGTAAGGGAAGTGCGATTGTTGATCTGAACTAATACCCATGGCATGCAATGCTTTATATTAGTTATGATTTATTTCTTAATGGGTGAACACATTAGGATCCTGCCTAGATATTAATACTTAGTCCAAAAAGGAGTAGTAACTAGGAAAAAATAAAGACAATAGTAATTTGGAGTTTAACTGTTGATCCATGCTTCTAGTTTCTATCTATGTAAGATGGTTAGGTTCACCTAATAACTAGATACGCAAAAGGTAATAGCTAATTGGGATCAAGATAATGGTTAGTATTGCAACACCCTGAGACACATAAGGTAAATGGTGAAATCATCCTACTTGTCGAAAAGACTGTAGGAGGTACATAACTTATAGATTCTGTATGCAAGGTATTGGATTGGTTCAATAACACATGATAAGCTTATGAAGTTGAGAATCCAGGGGGAAAACAATCCTAGTGTTCACTTATGACTGATTTCAACCAAGTTAATACTGTTCTTTGCTCGATATTACTACAAACAAAACCCCATATTTACTTTTCTTGTATTGCCCATTGACTACAACTACTTAGATTTTCAAAGCCACGTGTTCCCTTTGGATTTGACCCCAACCTTATTTGGGTTACTGTATCTTGACAATAACCGTATCATTATTTAAAAGGAGGTGTTGCTTATACGTCATTAAGAAATTGGCATCGTTGCCAGCGAACATGGTGTTGATTTGGATTTGAAGATTGTTGAAGTTTTTGGGTTTTTATTTCTATTTTTGTTCTTAATTGGGAATATGCCGGTGTATGACTAGCATACAGAGTAGAGGTAAAACCTTACTCCCAGTCAATCTGAATCCACAGAGGATCCGAAAAACACATGGTAGGATGTCTACGCAGAAAAAAGTTGATCATCGTTAAATGGTTCATGATGTTGTGCCTCTGCCCGAAGGAGTGCAAGATATTATTGGTCGGTAGACGGTGAGTTGTTAGCTTATGCTGAAGCTGAGAAGAGGGCAACAGAATAAGCATAGAGAGTAGCTAGGGGAGACGATCTTACTACGTATAGAGAGGCAACAGATTGCCTAGCAGCCCTCGATTGAATCTAGAGCTGACCTAGAGGTTCTCGTGTTCAAGTAATCCCAGCATATGAGTACATGCAAGCATGTAGAGATAATGAAGAAGATCTTTAATATGTCAAACTGACCGAGATAAGATCCATAATATGTTCTACTTTTCCCTTAGGCATCAAATTTGATATCACGAGTGCCATGATCAGACTTCTAAATTTAAGGGTGTGTTTGCAGGATTGTCTACCAATGATGCAAATTTGCAGCTTGAAAATTTCCTTGGGATCTGCACCTCATATAGCATCCCAGGGGTAGACCAGGAATCACTTAAACTGAGACATTTTCCTTTCACTCACAGGAGAAACATTTTTATGGTTAAGGAAATTGCCAAGAGGCTCGATCTTGACTTGGAATGAGTTGCGCAGACAATTCTTAAATAGGTTATTACCTTGATCAAGGATGTTACATCTAAAGGATAAGATCTATAATTTTAGGAAACTGCAGTTAGATTCCAGGCACGAGCTTAGTTCAGGCTTAAGAAGAAGTTGAGCACGATGCCAAATCATTTGTTGCTACATACAATCTTCTCAGAGATATTCTATAGAGCCTTGACCATCAGTTTCAGAGCCATGGAAAACACCATCTCTAGAGCAGCTTTTATAAGACTACACTAGGAGGCATCTTCAGAGATTTTAGATCGGATCTCACTCACTATCAGAGGGTGGCAAACTCAGGAGGCTGAGAGGGGATCTGTATATATGTTATTGTATCCTTCTACAACCTGAGAGTAGTTGATGATATAGTATCATAAGAAATTTAGTTACTAAGGACTAACTTAGGGGTGCTAGCAAAGCAGTTTGTAGCAACAAATTCTTAGAAAGTGAATTCAGTAGCAGCACATGGTTCATCTTCCAAAGTATATGTGTCAGAATTAGAAGATGGAGCTAATTATTTGGATTTCCAGATGGCAGGTTTCTGAGCCCAAGGGTAAGGGAATAAAGGTTGAAACTATTATGATAGATATAAATACTATAGCAGAGAGAAAGATAGCAATAAAAGAAAGAAGGATGACTATAGAGAGTAGTGAGATAGGTGCATTCCACTAGGTAGACATAATGTAGAATCCAAAATGAAGGAGATGTTGGCTAAGTTAGTAAAAGGTCAAGAAAGGTAGGAAACCAGCCTTAAGAAGATTAAGGCTAATATTTCAGGGTTAACCCAGAAGGTCAAGTCATATGCCATTGCTATTAAGTAGTTGGAGCACCAATTTAGGTAGATGTCAGCAATTCTAAACAAGAGGTAGCCAGGTACCCTTTCGAGCAACACAGTGCAAAATCTGAAACATAATTGTCATGTATTTGTTATTACCATGAGGAGTGGTATCACTAGTATGGATCCCCCACTACTTGCTGCTAAAGTTGTTATTGTTGAGAGACCTACTACTGATTCTAAAAAGGTAACAAGTGATAAATTTAAAACTTCTGAAGATAAAGGTAAAGTTCTGGTCATTGAGCTACAAGTCAAAAAGATTCTCAAGACCACCCCTACGAAAGGTAAGTTCAAGTGATTTACTGAGATGCAGAGAGAATTGTGCTTGAATATATCTCTTTTTGAGGCATTAGATCATATGCTTGGATACATGGGTTAATAAAATAGTTGGTAACAAGGTATACAAGAGCAAATTTTGATGATATTGATGATATGCACCACCATAGTGCAGTCACAACTAGGTCCTTGGAGCGAAAAAATGGGTGATCGCAGAGCTTCACTATACCATGCACCATTGGGTAATATCAATTTTTCCAAGCCTTGTATGATTTAGGGGCCAACATTAATTGGATTCCGTTGGCTGTATTCAAGAAATTAGGCTTGAACTCTCTAGAATCGACTTTGATGGGGCTATTGATGGATGACCGAACAGTGAAAATCATGTGGGAATCTTGTTTGATGTGATCGTGATGGTGGATAAATTCATTTTTTCAACTAACTTTGCCATTTTATACAGTGCGGTTGACATCGAGATGCCTATTATACTGAGGAGACTGTTTATGGCCACAACCAGAGCTATGGTAACATGGAAAAAAGTGAGATAAAATTTAGATTCAATGGTGAGGAGGCGACAGTAAACATTCAAAGGTTGATGAAGCAACCAACTGGCAGGAGGATAGTGTCGGTGATTGATTGTATTGATGACCCTGGAGGATATTCCTATGGGTATCTTGATGAATTCTGAGTAGTCAAGATACCTGTGATGTTTAATCAAGCACTGCATGGGAGGCAACCCATGGGCGTATTGGTGAAGTCTAAGTAACCAACATAGACACATTGTACCATAATGTTAAATTTAGTGCTGAGTAGGAGGCGACCCACTATATTTTAGTCTTTATTTTTTGTTGTTTTTTCTCTTTTTGTGTTTTTTAGCTTTTGGACCTTACCCGAAACACGGTAAAAAATTGCTACATTCATCATTTTCCAAGAAAGGGGACTGTGTGATCAGCCCATCATGGTAACAAGTCTCACATGGTAAGTTGCGTACCAAGTAGAAAAGTTGAAATTTTAAGGATAAAAAATGGTAAGTTATGGTCTCTGGCATTTAATTTTACTTTTGGGACATAAAACATAGGTTGTGGGACCATAAGTATCTGGAAAAATATCAAAACGTTGAGTCTAAGATTTAGGAAGGTGGGCCAAGAATTTTTACTCAGCACCTGTGCGCAGTACCTATGGGCCGCAATTAGTACCAACTCCCTAGGCCTGACCGTGAGTGTAGGCCACAGGTACAAGTCGCAACTAGGTCAGTTTATGGGACTGATTTTTAAATAAAATTTTGGTCCCACCAACATTTAAGTGTGGCCTAAAACAACCCCGTACCTATATAAAAATTTTCTTACCCCCATTCTTACTTATTCTACACCTCAAAACTTTACTTTTCTCTTTGAATTCAAACTTCCCACTTAAAACACCAACTAACCCCACACTTAAGTAAAGGTTAAATTGACACTTGTTTGAGATACCAACTTGTCCCAACACACTAAAAACAATTTTAAAGCTTGGTTTTTCTTGATTTCTTCATTATTGTCTTTTGGATCTTCATATAAAAGGTAGCTTTCTTGGCTCCTAATGGTCATATATTGGTTTATCTTTTGTTGTAAAAAGTTGACATATGTATTCCACTACAAAACATATAGAAACTATTATACTTGTATGTGGGATCCTTGAAGTAGCCTAAAATCATGTTGTATGTCCTTGTTTTGAATTAAAATTCCAAGTTTAGACCCTAACCGAAAGTTGAACTTGAATGAATAAAAGTAATGCCATTAGTTGAGCGTGTTTGTTTGCTATGTAATTCATGATTCTGGACTAGCGTGTATACATTGGACTTGTTGAGATTTCAAATCGGTTATAGGGATGCAAAAATTGAGAAAAAATTCAAACTTTTTGAATTTTGAGTTTTTCTTCAACTTTTGTTATCCCTTACTTTTGTTGGAAACTCACAATTAGTTTTTAAAGTACATATGGAACATAAAGAAGTACAAAAGATAAAGGTCGGTACTTCACAGAGACGGACATAGTCTCCTAAGCCTAGAGGACAAGTAGAGGAGTATCCAAGGCAGCGGCGTAGAGAGATTGTCGCAAGGGTGACACACAGAGTCAAGAGAGGGCAGACTCACCTGGATGCTTAGTTAGCTATAGCCTGACTGAGGATGAATTCCACATATATATCACCCACACACAATCCACCACTTGATTATTATGATAATTAGAAGACTGAGTCTGATACTACTCCACAAGCTGCTGCTCAGGACCCCATGTCTGAAGAGGGATCCTAGGATTCATCTGATAAGGTTGAGCAAGAGCAGTCATCTATGATTCCCTGGTCTGAGGAGGGTAGTTCCACTTATGCACAGTAAAAAGATATACCCCAATTTGATGAGGATGTAGAGCATCCTTCCATCAATGCTTTAGTGAAGAAGAGCCCTGCACCAGCACATACCCTAGATGCATCTCCTAAGAAGGGATATTTAATATAGTGTGTGGAAGGGTTACAACTTATATTTGAGCATCAAAGTCATGTATGGGAGTGTAGAATTGATTTATCAAGGCTAGAGTGAGTACCACAACCATGGGAAATATTTGATAGATATCAGCTAGAGTGGATGACCAACCCTCTTAATTCCTATAGCCTGGCTATGGTGTAGGAATTATATGCATCCTACATAGCTATTGTAATCCATCCTATGCACTATCATCCAGGCTTTATCAAATTATTATGGAAGACACAACTTGATCAAACACTGGTTAGAGAGGTCAGAGTTGACATATCAACAAACACTATCCACAGAGTTATATTCAGCTTAGGTTAAATCACTTCTACATCTACAATTGAGTGAGACCACAGACTGAAGATCACATGAGATCGACATATCATGTAGGATGCTGAGCAACATTAAGAAGGCTAGGAGGATAACCAGTTATATTTCACCACTTGGTGATACGACCCTATGGATTGAGGGGCAGGCTGTGATCAAGAAGGCCTCTTGACATTGGAGGCCAAATTTTTGTAGTTACTAATTAGATACCAACTAATACCCACTGCTTTAGATAAAATATTTATGTGGGGAGAGCAACACTGGTTGCCTATTTGATGGCCAGTTATGATGTTTATATTTCTTCTATTCTAAGGCATGAGTTCCACGATAGAGCCTTTAGTGAGCTGACTAATTTTCCATTCCCTTACATGATCCAGAGGCTATGTGATAAGGCTAGAGTAATTGAGTTACCAGGTATTGATAAGAGGGTACCTGCGATTATGACTGTGCAGATAAGGACCATAAAGGATGTAGCTTCTTTAATCACTTTTAGGAGATCGAGATAGTGACAAACAGTACCATAGGCCCAGTCTGAGGGTCCAGTAGTTTTTGAATAGCCTGATAAGGCACATACATATGATAGAGGTATTGGAATTATCATAGAGATAGGGGAGTAGAGGTATGCTCTTGATTCTAGTACAAGGGCGATATGACACAGGCTATTTCTTCTTTCGCCCCGACTTTAGCTCAGAACTTATTTGTGCATCCACAGAGCCTGCTCGCCCATCCACTACAGCTCCTGCAACATGCATTATTTTTATATCCAGTGAGTTTTTACAGAGCCCAGTGGACACCCAGAGGGCTACAACTGCGTGGTTAAAGATGGATGAGATCGAGATAACTACCCTCTTTGGTCAAATAAGATCAGGGGTTAGGATAAAATTTAAGTAGGGCGCGGCTATATTGGAGGATGTTAAGAGAGCCGTACTATTAGAGATGCAAGCTAATTTTCATATATGGATTGATAAGTTAGAGAGTAGGTTATATCTCGATATATAAAAATAGGTGTGTCAGATCTAGTTTAGATGAGGGAGGATTTTTATATCCTACAAGTAGAGGTACACACTCTTGCTAAATGCCATGTAGCATATACTCCCTTGACTTTACCGCCGATGGTTTAGATATCACCTCTATGTGCACCGATACAGATTGATTTCCTTATAGAGGATGATGAAAAGTTCCCAGTAGTTTAGACCAAGAGAGGTCATTTAGATGACTTGCAGGGTTCTGATATGATAGAGAAAGAGGTCGCTAAAAAGGCTAGGAATAATTCTTTAGATATTATTCATCGATAAGAAGAGGCGTACATCTATAGCAGAGGGTGAATCCACCAGTAGTGCACCACCATCGTCACCTCTGCTAGCTGATATGCCTCCATCTAGGGATGCTCCTGACTCGAGCGCCTAGTATATCCCAGGTATGTTCTCACTTTCCTTTTCTCCCTTTGTTGTAGCACATTAAAGATAGTGCACAACTTTTTAGTTAGGAGGAGGCATACCGTGCAGCTGTGGGTTTTTATTGCCATACTTCTTTTCTATCAATCATGGTATGGTTGTAGAACTAACATGTCTAGGATAACTGTGTCGTATTGTGATTTTCTTTTTATAGTATTGTGTTTGTATAATTAGGAGATTTTTTAGTATTTAGTGTAGTAGTCATATTTTGACTAATTTTTGATACCCTTCCAAAATTTTGAGTTTTTAGAACTGTGTTGATGCATATATGTTTGAACATTGTAGATCTCATTATTGCATTAGGATTATGGACATGATAACCATTTGCTGACAATTTTATGAACTGGATAGGTAGTAGTTAGTGATATTGACTTTGTGCTATGTGTGAGTGAGATATTACCTAGTTCCCTTTGTTTGACGAGTTCAGATATTGCCTGGATAGTGTTTCCTAGGTTGAAGTATAGTTGGTTAAGAAAGGATCATTGGTCATCTTTTATTTTAGTCCACTATTAGCTGAAATGACCTTCCATACGCGAATTATATCCCTTGATCCATGCTTTGAGTCTTGTAAGCTAATTTTTCTTGTTTTCACCATTCACCTTCCTATTTGTATTATAATTTAACTATTTTAGTCTAGGTCTTTCTTAGAAATTATGCACCTCAACACTGATAAAATGCCTAAGTTGAGGGTGGCTATCATAAGGGTGTGTAGAGTAAAATGGGTATGAAGAAGGGTAAAGTAAGAAAAAGTTAGTAAGGTTGGGTGTGGTAGAAAAAGGAAAAGAAAAAGAGAAAAACAAAAGGAAAAGAAAAAGAAAAATTGTGAAAAAGCAAAGAAGAAAGAATAAAAGACCGCACCCAACCTGAATATGCATAAAAGAATAAAAGGGAGAAATAAAGATGGAATAAAAAATAAATTGGATAGTACGTGAGACCCCAAAGTTAGTGTAGTGCCAAGGAGTCTTAGTCACTTGATATATCCATATGTAACAAACCAGCCCCCATGCTGAAATTACAAGCCAAGAAAAGTTCTATAGTGATCCTAACTTGACTATCTAAATGTTAAGGTAAATAAAATTAGGGAAAGCTTATGGTATTTGACATTCATTGATTGGAACTTCTTTGTTGAGCGTGAGTGTCTCTTGACCGTCCCTGCAGTGACATGCATTACTTTATTGAGTGAGTGGGATATCTTTGTTATGAGGGCACTTAAGTCATGTTTTTGGATATTTACTTGCTTAGGGTAGTGTAATTTGTACACATGAGTGGTTATATATTTCTAATGTAATTTCCATACTTTGATCCTATTGTTTCTCATTGTTATGCATATTCATACAAAGTTGGCTTTGAAAAGTGATATAGGAGGTGATGTTGTGATTTGAACTAAATGTGATGACTGCTACCTTGAATAGCTTAGATTCTCCCAGTAAGGGTGGCTTTCGTTTTGTTGTGTTTTTGTTTCCCGAGGACATGCAAACGTTCTAAGTTAAGGGTATTGATATGCTATAGAAATATAACACTTTCAATGCTTAAAACAAGGAAAACATGTAAGTTTCTGAGTCCTTTTTCTTAGATATGATCTATTTTGGGTATGTTTAGTAGGAAACCATGATTTGAATGCTAAGTTCATGAAAAGGGTGAATAAGGTGTTTTTGATTACTTTTGGAGTGATTATGGATTTTTGGGATATTTTTTGACTTAATCGTGATCAATGAATGTTCGAGAGTTGCAGAAGAGCTTAAAAATTGACTCCCAGCACCTACTAAGTCAACCTATAGACCACATATAGACCTACGAACTTCATGTAGACAAATCGGGTACCATAAACCCAAAATCCCGAGAGCTAACTTGTAGGAAATTGTCAATCCGCAACCTGTGGTGTGCACCTGCTCCTTGTGCCACACCATAGGTAGTACCTGCACTTGTTCCAGACTACAGGCACAGAGAGCAGGTGGCTACTGACCTTGTTTTCTCGTATTTCACCCAGGCTTTGTTTTTAGGGATTTTGCTTGTACTATAGATACCCCTTATGTACTTTTTACTTAGAGTGATGCACATTTTGACAATTAGAAATATATTTTGATTTCAAGATCCGTCTTTGATCTTGGGATTTCATTATAATAACTTTGATTAATTATTCAGTTTATGATTGTGGTTTCTTATTCATCATCTCATTGTGATTTCATTTATGCTTTCTACTATGGATGTTATAGATTTTTTCAAAATCAAGAGCGGTTAAAACTTATAGCTAGGGTTGTGTAAACTTTGAAAAATTGATGAAATAGGAGAAGTGCAATTGTTGACCTGAACCAATACCCATGCCATGCATTGCTTTATCTTTATTATGATTGGTTTCTTAATGGGTGCATAATGAGTGGTGATTTTACCACTCATTAACACTCATCATTTATGCACCTTATCATGTTTTGAATAAATAAGTGAAAAATAATTATGATTGAATGCACTAATATCCATATTCTCATGGAACAAAGGTGATGAGATTAAAAGATGTGGATGGGAGATACAAAAAGGAACAAAAGAAAGCAAAGAAGTCCAACTAAAGACCTGGAGCAGAACATGTCCTCAGTTATCGTGATTACAAGCGTTAGTCCGCGATTGTGCCAAGTCAAGTAGGTAAAAGTGCCTCGATCGCATGGAATTTCTTGCGATTGTTGTACCGCAGTCTCGTTAAAGACACCACTATTGAGGCCTAGCGGGGTTTTGCCTAATGGTAAAACTGTAAATACATGAAGTTGTTCTAAATTTGCCCAACAACAGAAGAGGGAAACCCTAATTTGATGATTCATTCATTCCATCACACTCCTTATTCCCCAATATTTCTCTAGTTTAGCTTAGGGTTTTGTAGACTCTATTTTTGGAGAAGAAAATATTGTATGAATTTTGGGTAAAGAATACATTGGAGACTTTCCAAGTGAAAGATTTGCTAACTTCCATTGTTGATATTGTGGAGGATAGATGTTTAAATTAACTTTCACTTAAATCTACCACAAATTAATTCAATGGAGATTATGGGTATATCTATGCTTATTTATCTTATGTGTACAACAATCTCCATCTTGGGGTTATGTGTGAATAGAGATTAAAGTGTGTGTGGGTTGTTATTGTTAGAATCTATTTGGTTGTTCATGTTTATGGGTTCTATTATTTTTATGCTAGTTTAGTTGGGATTTGATGGGTGAAAGATCCAAATACCTACATGGGTTTGATAGGTGAAAGCTCCAAGCTCTAAAACGTCCAAGGCTATTTTGAAAAAAGGATTTTGGGTGATGATTTGGAATCTATATCATCCTCAAAAGAGGGATGTGGAGACCAAAGAAATAATAGACAATTATGTGTGTAGTTTGCTAAATTCTCACTATCTTAGAAATAAGAGTGAAAGTGAGGTTGACTATGCCTTGGGTGTCATCCTAGAATTAGGGATCCATTGATTGAGGTTGTGATTGCTAATTGTTGTACACATCCATTAGGTATTCGAAAATATCAATGGGTGAAATTTTGGTGTTTTGTTGAAAGACTAGCATCAAAATCTATAACCAAACGTACCTATTTTTGAATTGCTATATTGATCTTGATGACTAGTACCCACACTTCACTCCCTTAGTAATGCATAATCCCAAGAATTAGTGCATAATTGTGAAAACTCTAATTATTTGTAGCCTAGATTTATAATAGAAAAACCAAGAAAGAAACATTAGTGTAGGACCTTACCTCCCTCATTTTATCTTTTTGTGCCATTTTTTTGACTTTGACTTGTAATTATCATTTCAAATTAATTTGATCTCCACTCACATTGTTCCTTATGGATTCGACCCTTACTCCAAAGTTGGGTTAATATATTGACGATAACCGCCTTGCACTCAAACTGACGTGTAAGTTGAGCGCTATAAAAAATTATGCCATTGTTGGGGAACAATATGGCGTATTAAGTTAGTTTTCAATCTTAGTTACTTGCTTGAATTCAAGCTTGTAAATATTTGTTTGTGATTTTTCTTTGTAGGTAGATTTCATTTTATTGTTACTTTTCTTGATGGCTTCTTCTAACAAATATAAGTTTAACGATTGGAAGTCATATCGTGACCTCCCATGTTCGTTTTGTTATGGACTACACTTTAGGAGAGATTGTAAGTATGTTCCCCGAGGAGAGATTTTACTATCTCAATTTGAGTGGGAGTATGATTGCCCCATGTATGTCCATCTACAAGGACATTGGGACAAGTGTCCAAACACCACCTTCCCCTATTATACTAATCGAGTTGCTAGCTCTTCTTATGAGTTTGATAGGTCCCATGAAGAAAAGAAAGAAGAACAACAATCCAAATCCACCGGTCTTAAAGTAATTCTCCAAACTATTTTTAACCGAGTAGATGCAATCGGGGAGAATATGGAATCCATGTACAAAGAATGGATGGGTGTCAAGGAAGAGTTATTAGGAAAAAAAGAAAAACTTAAAACTATTAGTGTCTTTCCTATTACTCAAGAGGAGTTTTATCATCAAGAGAAACCAAGATATGATGATAAGCTTGGTAGTAAAGATATCTTAATGACTTCCTAATCATCCAACTCATACGAGGGAGAAGAATCCATAGTAAAGGGAATGCGGATAGAGTCCATAGAAGAAGCCAAGCAAGTCTCTTATGATGAGTCTAGCTCATTTTGGGGTGTCTATGCTAAGTTGGATGTAATTCCTAAATTAAGGATGGAACCCCATTCTAACCAGTTTTCAACATTATGCTTGTTGGATTAGATAAAAGTTTATCTACTCGAGTTAAAGATGAATTGTGGAGAGAGGGAACTATACAATTATATCCTGGAATTTTGCACTCCAACGGATCATATGGAGCCCTATACATCAATGGCCAAGGAACTTAACTTTCCAAGCATATGGAATGGCCTATTAATGCACACTCTTTTATGCAAGGAGCCAAACTACAAAATGGATACAAAGTTGGGTAAAGGGTTCAAGTCTTCAAAGTGACATGATAGAACACTCATCATCATGACCCTATATTTTCCTAATATGCCTAAAAGTTGTAATGATCAACAATTGGGCAAGAATTTCAAATCTTCTAAGTGGAGACACAAATAAGGATTAAAAAGGCGTCGTGTCGTGGCGTTAAATCAGGCGCTTGATGAGAGGCAACCCATTATTTTCATATTCTTAGTTATATATTTTTGGAAAAAGTCAAATAATTTTAATTGTTTTATAGGTGATTTGGACAAGATTAAAAGCTAAATACAAGTGAAAAACCAAGTTAGAAGTGTGGTAACCATGTAGGAAAATAGGAAAAAAATAGAGGAGCAGATGGCCTCAGGTACAACGATCGTGGACCATAGGCTGCCATCGCTACACCACGATCGCACCAATCAAGCCGCAATTATGCCTCTCTTTCCATATTTTGACATGGTTATTAATGCGGTTTCAGGGAGCTTTTTAACCCTTCTTATGCTTTTAAATTATGTAGTGAGGTTACTACTATTCTTATGATTGGAGGTGTGGCCCTACCCTTGTGTGTATATATTGGCTTGCAATACTTGATCTTAGTTGATGCAAAACATGGAAATTTTGTGAAAGAGATTGTTTTCAATTTTTTCTTTTTATTTTTTTTAATAATAATGTTGGACGATCTTTTCCCTATGATAAATTGAGTGACATCATTCTTAAGGGAAAGGATGGTGTTTGGGTTTTAAACCATAAATTCAGGGGAATTTTGAGTACCCGTTGAATCAAGGTCATAAATGCAAGGAAAACTTGAGTACCTATGGCATTGTAAAGTTAGGATCACATTGTATCTCCATAGCAAAATCTAAGTAGCCATATGGTGGTCCATATGAAAGCCAAATATGAGACAAAGGCTTAGGTTGTTTCCATAGTTTCTAAATTATACATGGTGTAAATGCAAAGCAAATACCCCCATCCATCCAAACTTTTTCAAAAATCAAGGGCATAGATGTGAGCGGCATTGTAACAATTCTTTTTCTCTTTTTGGTGACTCTAAATTTTTGATTGTGAAAATTGGTAGATACTCTTTTTTTTTGTATCTAGTGGGAGGGGCAATTGAGCCTCCTTGGCAAATTTTTATGTCATGTATGGTGAACTCTTTGTATTCATCTCTCGTATACTTGTGTTATGTAGAACTTTCCCCATTAGTGTTTCAAAGCTAATTTGGATTGTAGTTGGTTGAAGAAATGATCTTAGGCCATCCTTGTGATCATGGAAACCCACTCTATCCTAAAAAGCCTACCCATACATAAATGAAATCACTAGTTACCCATTTTGAGCAGTTGGACCTTTCTTTGGCAAATACATTAAAATCCGTGAACCATTCTTTCTATCCCTCTTTTAAACCCTACCCTTCTTGAACTTGAAAATGCAACTTAAGGATAAAATGCTAAGTTGGGGTTGAGAAGATTGATGGAAGTAAGTATGGGGCCACAAAGTTGTTAGTGAAATATCTAAGTGCTTAACCATTGAAAATAAATGACTAGAAAAAGTAAGGGTTCAACCAAAAAAAATTAACTCATGGAAATTACAGGAAAAAGAAATAATGAAAATGGGTGAACAATGGAAGCAAAAAGTAGGCATATGAAATGAGAGAAAACAAAGAGGAGTGGCCCATAGCCAAAAGAGAGGATTGAAAAGTGTGATGTATATGTTCAACGAAGGGTGTAGCCATGACATTCCCAAATGATAGCCTACCCTAAATCAAACCTATGTTATAAGCTTAGAAAGTCCTTGGAGTTCTCCAACCATGTACTTTCTTTATTGTTGCGATTGAAAATAGGGGCAAACCTATGGTATGACACTTGTTGCATAGAGATTTCTTTTGAGAGGGAGACAGCTTTTGAACTTAAAATTTCTTATTGCATATTGATGGTTTGGTGTATGGAATTCTCTTTATTGTGAGGTTGGCATGCGAACAAGTCAAGGTGGCTAATTTTGTGACCTCCCGAGCAATGAGTAAAGTGTAGTATCGCTTAGTTGTGGTCAAAAGGAAGTCACTTCTAGAGTGTAAATTTTTGTTTCTTGGTTGCTCTTTAAAGTCTTGTTCATCCTTGGATATAACATCTTATGATGAGGGGTATAGTGAAAAATAGTGTGCCCATGTGCAATGAGCTACTTGACATAACGACTAAGATTGAAGTCATTGTGATCTTTAAGGCATAAAGTTAGGGCATAGATGATTGTGTATCATAGTATGAGGTAGTGTTGCTTGAGGGAAAGCAAAAGCGTTAAGTAGGGGGTATTGATGAGTGGTGATTTTACCACTCATTCACACTCATTGGTGGACATTACCTTATTTTGAATGAATAAGTGAGAAATAATTGTGATTGAATACACTAATATCCATATTCTACAGGCACAACGGTGATGAGATGAAAAGATGTGGATGGGAGCAACAAAAAGGAACAAATAGAAGCAAAGAAGTGCAGTGGAAGACCTAGAGCATAACATAGCCTCAGTTATTGCAATCGCGAGCTAACACCCGCGATCCCGTGAGTCAAGCCGGTCAAAGTTTTGCGATCACATGGAATTTCCTGTGATCATTGTACCGCAGTCACATTAAAGACACCACGATCGCAGCCTAGCAGGGTTTCAACCTAGGGACAAAACTTTAAATGCACGAAGCTATCCTAAATTTTCCCAACAAATCAAGACTCAGACCCTAATTTGATAATTCATTCATTCTATCACATTCTTTTTTCCCCAAGTTTCCTATAGTTTAGCTTAGGGTTTTGTAGACTCTATTTTTGAAGAAGAAAATATTGTATAAATTTTGAATGAAGAATACATTGGAGACTTTCCAAGTGGAAGATTTGCTCACTTCCATTGTTGATATCATAGAGGAGCCAAGTTTGAAGTAACATTCGCTTAGATCTACAAAAAATTAATTCAATGGAGATTATAGGTATATTTATGCTTATTTATCTTGTGTGTAGCTAAATCTCTATCTTGGGGTTATGTGTGAATAGGGATTAAAGTGTGTGTGGGTTGCTATTATTAGCATCAATTTTGTAGTTCATGTTTATCGGTTCCATTATTATTATGCTAGTTTAGTTGGGATTTTAGTGGTGAAAGCTCCAAATACCCATATGGGTTTGATGGTTGAAAGCCCAAGCTCTAGAAAGGCCAATTCTATCTTCGAAAAAAGGCTTTTAGGTGAAGATTAGGAATCTATATCATCCTAAAAAAGGGGATGTGGAGATCAAAGCAATGATAGAAAATTATGTGTATAGTTTCTTAAATTCTCACTATCTTAGAAATAAGGGTGAAAGTGAGATTGACTAAGCCTTGGGTGTCATCCAAGAAATAGGATGTCTTTATTGAGGCTGTGGTTGCTAATTGTTGAACACAACCATTAGGTATTCGAAAGTATCAATGGGTGAAAGTTTGGTGTTTTACTGAAATACTAGCATCAAAATCTGTAACCAAACCTACCCATATTTGAATTGCTAAATCGATGTTGATGACTAGTACCAACATGTCACTCCCTTTGAAATGCATAATCAAATAATCAGTGAATATTTGTTAAAACTCTAATTATTTGTGGCCCCAAATTTGTACTAGAAAATCCCAATATGAAACATTAGTGCAGGATCTCACCTCCCCTATTTTATCTTTTAGTACCATTTTTTGAATTTTACTTCTAGCTATCATTTAAAATTAATTTGATCGCCACTCACATTGTTCCTCGTGGATTTAAACCCGACTACAAAGTTGGGTAAATATATTAACAATGACCTCTTTACACTCAAACTGACATGTAAGTTGAGAATCATCAGTGCACACATTAGGATCCCACCTATATATTGGTATTTACTCTAAAAGAGAAGTAGTGAATAGGAAAAGATAAAAACAATAGTAATTTGGAGTTTAACTGTCTATCTACACTTTTAGGTCTATCTATATATGATGGTTAGGTTTTATCTAATAATTAGAGACTTAAAATGTAATAGTTAACTGGGATTAAGATAAGGTTTAGTATTGCAAAACCCTGAGACTCATAAGGTAAAGGGTGAGATCCTCCTACTCATCCAAAAGACTGTATGAGGTACATAACTTATCAATTCTGCATGTAAGGTATTGGATTGGTTCAACAACACATAATAAGCCTATGGAGTTAAGAGTCCAGGGGGAATACAATCCTAGTGTTCACTTATGACTTATTTCAACCAAGTTATTACTGTTCTTTTATCGAGATTACTACAAACAAACCCTCTATTTACTTTTCTTATTCTGCCCATTGACTACCAACAGTTGAAATCTGTAAAGCCATATGTTCCTTTAGAATTTAACCCCAACCTTAGTTGGGTTACTATATCTTGACAACGACCATATCATGATCTAAAAGGAGGTATTTGAAATACCTTAGATTTTACCCTTAGTAATTTCTTGAGTTTTGAATTCTCTAGATATAATACAACTTAGGTTTTCTAGCCGTATATTGTGGGTATAGTTTAGTGGTCTTGTTCATGTGTTACTTAGTATTGTTTTGGTTAGTTATTGTCGAAGATATGAATGGACACCATAAAAGTCAAATAGAGATGGTATGAGTGAGGAAAGCTACTCCTATATTAATCAGTATATCATTCCCTTCATAGGCAACCTAGGGTATGGTTCTAAGGTACTTGCCGTATGTTGAAGGTATGAATAAGGTAAAAGGAGTTGTATGATGGATATTATATGATATCTAATATTATTTCTAGGGTATAAATGGTGGGTGCCATTTGTATGTTGTTTTTACGAGTTAAGAAGGGAGTCATACCCTCCTACGGTGATTTTTATAGTTTAAGTTGGGGGTATTCTGGACATTTCACCTCTTAGCCCCCTTTGACCCCACGACTTAAAACACTTTTGGAAATTTATTTTCCCTATTTTCTTAATCAAAAAAACTTTAAATACTATTAAATCTCTCTCAAGCTCTTGGGTTAAGAAGAGGCTAGGGTTTTCTTCAATGTGGTCAGTTAAGGCTCTCAAGGGTAGTTTCTCTTAATACTCATTGGTATCTAAGGAACATTACTCCTCCCTCATTGTTTGTTCAACTAAATTCATGTTTTAATGGATGGTTTACATGATTTAGCTATAGGTATTGTTTGGTTTTGTATTATATGTTGGGGCTATTGGTTGTAAATGGTTGGATATTGTTTTCCCATGCTTTAATTATGATTTTTCATATTATAATTGTGTTTTGAACATGTGGTTGCATGGGAATGGTCAATTAGTACTTCTTTTTTGTTTTGGGAACTATATGCCATCAATATGTTTTTTAAAATACCAATGAGAATGGTTTTGTCACATAGTTTGACTTTTATTGAAACTATTGCATTGCATAGTATGGTTATGGAACCTCAACTAGTTTATATTGCTTTAAATTATTTGGTAAGGCCTTGGTGGTCATAGTTTTTCTAAATTGGAAATCATATGGGGTACATGGGAATCCCCTAAGTATTGGCTAATAACATTGCTTCCAATCTATAATCGGTATGACGATACCACTTCATAAAGACTTGGTTAATAACATCTAGAATTCATTAGTTGGTTATGTGCTAATCATTTTAATCAGGCAATAATAATGGGTTGTGATAGCTTACCATAAAGGTGTGAATCTAATGGACGGACACTAGAAACTCATCTTTGCCGACATAAGGGTTGGTCATGGTGACCATATTTCTGTGGGGTACACAGAAATCCCCTAAGTTATACTTGTATGTATCATGGAGGGCGATGGGTACATGGGAATCATTGGACCTTATGATATCTTTGGTTCGTGTGAATACATGCATTGGGGCCCATTTCGGAGGGTAACACTGGACCCATATATCCTGTGGGTGGATTATGATAGTAAGGCTACATAAACCCAAGTTAAAGCTTTTAAATGCATTCTAAACCTGGATCACTTTCCCAACATGGATTATATATATACATATATATATATGTATGTATGGATGTGATTGCATATGGTTATTTACTTGGTTTTAAATATTGGCATTATTTTTTCCTTACTCCTGAGTGCATGCTATCATTCACCCACTAATCTATCTTTGGGAGTTGTATCCCCGCGCGATGTAGGAACCGGCCATACTACTTCTTCTACTCAGTGTTTGGATTTGGAGACAACTTTGTGGTAGATTAAAGTGGTAAGCTTCCATACTATAGAAGGTTCCATTTCATATTATAGACTTTTCTACATGCTTTTGTTATTTCTTATACTTTGGTTTTTTGCTATGATCGAGGGCATATCCTAACCAGATATTTTTTAATTTCAGATAAAGGCTCTGTGAGACTTCTTTGGGTTGGCATGGGTGGTGTCAGTATTTGTGCCAGCCTTGACATTAGTTTTGGAATTGAGGCTGATACCACTTGACGATATTTAATGTATGATTTTTCCATCTTATTATGTTATATAATTAAAATTTATTCTACATTGGGTGTAGGGGGGTCATGGTTAGTTATTGATGGTAGTCTCTAGTCTCAGTTAGGCATAAGACACTCAACACGACTAGGACCTGGTTTGGGTCATGTCAGATTGTATCAGAGAACATAGTTCATGGTCACTTGAGAGACCCCAAAGCCGTGTAGAGTAGAGTCTCTTTTTAGGGTATGTAGCTTGCTACACTCAAAAGGGTAGGCTAAAAGAAATTTAGGAATATTTCTCTTTCTTGTGTTTTGTTTTTAATATGGAGTCTAAGTCCTTAATTCTTCTCTAATTCTCGTCTGTTCACTTTTCAAATCATTCCTCGATGATCTGAAGTTCACAAAAACTTCTCTGTCCTAATTGGGGATAATGTGGATAAGGCTTGCCCTACTCATGGCATCTATACTCAATCTAGGGGTCCAGTTCCAAATTGTTTTGAAAGTTCCATCGATTCCCTCCATTCCTCCTCTAGCTCATTAGGCTAATGTGATGAATGCTTTGTTTTATCAGTCTATCCATATATTGGAATAGTTAGTAGCTACTCAGGCTGAGCGTGGTGTTCCTATTACTCCATCTTCTGAGGCCACAAGAGTTAGCCAGTTCTTTAGGTTGAACCCTCTGACCTTTACTAGTGTTAAGGTGGAGAAGGATCCTCAGGGTATTTTTGGATGAGATAAAAAAGATTTTCCATGTTATGCATGCCAATAATGTGGAAGTCATGAAGTTTGTAGCCTATCAGCTGAAAAACGTGGCTTACCAATGGTACGAGGAATGGGAGAAATCATGGGGTGATGGTGTCGAGTCATCACTATGGGCAGATTTTTCCAATGCTTTTCTAGACAAATTCTTTTCTCAGTAGTCAAGGGAAGCAAAACTAGAAGAGTTCGTTAATTTGAAGTAGGGTAAGATATCGATCAAGGAGTATACCTTGACGTTTCACTAGTTATCATGGTATGCTCCAAAGTTGGTTTCTAGTATGAGTGACAAATGAGAAAGTTCACATCGAGATTATCTTTTGAGTTGATCCTTGAAAGTAAGGCTGCCTTGTTAATTAAGAACATGGATATCTCTAGGCTGGTAGTATATATGTAGTAGGTAGAGAAAGAGAAATCAAAGTAGTCTGAGTAAGAAAAGAGAAAGGGAAATAATTTTGATTGTTTGAGCAGGGTGGTGGCCAACATCAGAGTGATAGGAAAGGTGATATGTGGCCCAAGAAGATGTTAGGAAATTTGGGGTTTGATTTGACGGCTGGTGCTCCCTACTCAAAGTGGTTGGGTGATAGGCATTTCTATGGTGGCAACAACTTTAGGACATAAAGTTCCCAATCTTAGGCTAGTAGGGCTCATTTAGCTTTATCATATCCTCTTTACAGTTTATGTGGTCATTTCTATTGGGATTTTTGTGATGGGGGAATGGATAGGTGATTTATTATGGTCAGCTAGTCCATATGTTTAGAAATTATCCTGTTGGTAAGGTTGCTTATGTGAAAAATAAGGTTCGTATTGTATCTTCTTCAGCTCTAAAACCAAAGGTGCACCATCTATTTTTAGCACTGGTTAAAACTATTTTTTTACTCTCACTACCCGACACAAGTCTGAGGCATCGCCTGATGTCATGACTGGTATATTGAAAATCTTCTCTTATGATGTGTACTATTTAGTTGATGTGGGGTGTACATTATCTTATTTGACCTTATTTATGGCTATGCATTTTGTTTTTTGTCCCGAGTATATTTCAGACCCTTTTTGTATTTCTACCCTGGTAGGTGACTTTGTTATTTCTAGATGAGTGTATAAGGGGTTAGTGCTATGTATTGGTAGTAGAGAAACTTTGGTGGATTTTGATGTTATATTGAAGACAGATTGGTTGCACTTGTATTATGCATCACTAGATTGTTGGACCTATAAGGTTGCCTTTAATTTCCCTAATAAGCCTGTTATTGAGTGGGAGGGTGGTTCCTTAACTCCTAAGGGGAGGTTATATCATATCTTAGAGCTTAGAGATTAATCTCCAAGGGGTGTCTCTATCATCAAGTTTGGGTTAAAGATTCTAACTTGGGGGGTTCTTCTTTGCAATCTGTCCTGGTGGTGAATGATTTCCCAAGGTCTTTCTTGATTACCTTCCTGGTGTTCCTCATGATAGGGACATTGAGTTTGGGATTGATCTTGTTCTGAACACTCATCCAATTTCTATTCCTCCGTATTGAATGGCTCCGGTTGAGTTGAAGGAGCTTAAAAGTAATTAAAGGATATTCTAGATAAGGGTTTCATCTGTCCTAGTATATCCCCATGGGGTGCACCGGTGTTATTCATGCGTAAAAAGTATGGCTCCCTTTGAATGTGTATTGATTACTGACAGTTGAATACAGTGATGGTAAAGAATAAGTATCCTCTTTGAAGGATAAATGATTTTTTTGATCAGTTGCAGGGTGCTAAGTATATCTTCGAAATTGATCTCAAATTCGAGTATCATCAGTTAAAGATTAGCGAGGAGGATATCCCTAAGATTGCCTTCCATACTCGGTGTGGGCATTATGAGTTTCTCATTTTGTCTTTTGAGTTGACCAATGCCCCCGTGACATTTATGGATTTGATGAATAGGGTCTTCTATCAGTTTCTGGATTTATTTGTCATTGTGTTCATACATGATATTTTTGTATACTCTAAGAGTGAGATGGTTCAAGCGATCACCTCCATGTGGCATTGCAGACGTTGAAGGATCAACAGTTGTATGCCAAGATTTCAAAATGTGAATTCTATTTGAAGTTGTCACTTTTCTTAGTTATATCATTTCTTGGTGGATCCACAAAAGGTTGCCATGGCTAAAAGAAATCACAGAACTATGACTCCAACCGATATTCCAAGCTTCTTGAGTTTAGCGTGTTATTATAGGAGATTTGTGGAGAGAATGTATTTTATAGCTGCCCCATTGACTAAGTTGACTCAGAAGAAGGTAAAGTTCTTGTGGTTTGATTCTTGTGAGGTTAGTTTTGAAAATCCGAAGGATAAGCTAACTTTAGCTTCGTTTTTGACTTTTCCTGAAGGCATGGATGAGTTTGTGGTCCATAGTGATGCTTCTTGTATTGGGCTCTATTGTGTTCTGATGCAGCATGGCAAGGTGGTAGCTTATACTTCCAGGCAGTTGAAGGTGCATAAAAGGAATTATCAAACTGTTGATTTTGAATTTTTATATATAGTATTTTCATTGAATATTTTGCATCACTATTTGTATGGAGTGTATGTGGACATCTTTTCTAATTGTAAAAGCCAACATCATGTGTTTACTAAGAAAGAGCTTAACCTCTGGAAAAGAAGATGGCTTGCGCTTCTCAAGAATTATGATATAAGTCTTCACTACCATCTAGGTAAAGCTAATGTAGTTGTTGATGCAATTATCAAGTTGTCCATGGGGATTCTAGCTCCTGTGGATAAGGAGAAGCTGGAGTTGGTGAAGGATACTCACCGTTTGGCTAACCATAGAGTTTTTCTATTGGACTCTGAGGATAGTGGTGTGTTTTTCAAAAAGTGGCACAGTCATCTCTTGGTACTGAGATTAAGGAGAAGAAAAGGTTAGATCATGTCGTGATGATGATCAAGAATGCTATTGGTGGGCAGAAAGTGATGGCCTCTGAGATTAGTGGTGATGGTACCTTGAGGTACCAAGGAGGATTATGTGTTCCCGATGTCGATGGTTTTCAAACAATGATCTTGGTTGAGGCGCATGAGTCGCGCTATGCCTCTTATCCTGGCTCAATGAAAATGTATCATGACCTCAAGGAGATGTATAAGTGAAACAACATAAAGAGGGATGCGGTGAATTTTGTGGAAAAGTATATGGTATGTCAACAAGTGAAAGTTGAGCACATGAGGCTCGGGGGATTGTATCAAGAAATTAAGTTGCTAGAGTGGAAGTGGGAAGTGATCAACATAGATTTCATTACCGCTCTTCCTTGATCTCAAAATCAGTTTGATTCAGTTTGGGTCCTCGTGATTAAGATGACAAAGTCTACAAAAAATTTTCCTGTGAGTAGTAATGTCTCGGTTGAGCACTACGCAAGGTTGTATCTCTATGAAACTGTGAAGTTGCATAGGGTACCTATTTCTATCATCTTGGATTGCAGTACATAGTTTTCACCTCACTTTTGGAAGTCATTTCAGAAAGGTTTGGGGACCAAGGTGAGTCTTTGATATGAGGTGGTTTAATACACTTTGGTAACATTATTCTAGCTTATTTCGCCTTGTTTCGAGAGTAATTCATGTGGTTAACGTGCTGATATTGATATAAATAAGCATTTAAGTGTTCAAGTATGTGATTACAATGTCCAATTTATTTTTCAAACAAGTTTGCACTTAACTGAGTAATTTAGAGTTCAACTTGGAAATTTTTGATAAAAACGCCGGAAATTCATTGGAAATGTACTACAAAATGAATGGAAAAAAGGAGGAACGTCTAACACTTAACTAGATTTTTGAACGCAAATTTCAGTGAGTAGACGCGATAAAGTCGCATCGCATCGACTGCCAATGCATTAATCATTGCATCGCGATGGTGAAATTAAGCACACAGTACAATTCAGCGCCGGCACAAAATGGACTTTGTCCAATTTTTATTCAAAGTGGGAACGCAGTTTAAAGGCTTGATGGGAATCTTTGAGGGTATTTCTTGGATGGCGTTCCTATTTCAAATCCATAAAAACTAGGATTTGTAATATAATATATATATAAACACACCTATTCAACTTTGAACAACATACATATTACTAGACACGTGGAAATTCAAATAAAATTTTGGAGAATTATGTTACAACTTGGACACGTATTGGACGACTTTGGTCGATTCTTGGATTATTTATACTTGGATAATATAACTTTTGGAGAGGAGAACACCTGGACACAACTAGGCATTAATTTGGAGTGGCTGCCACTTCTTTTATTAGGTTTATTAATTTTTTATTTAGCTTTTAATTTTTATATCATGTATTTAATTATTTGGATCGTAATTATGAATATCATCGGCTAAAACCCTCTTTCTGGGGTTAAAGCCAAGAACCTGATTACTATTATTTGGGATTAATTTTGATTAATTTTACTTATCATATTTGGTTGTTTGTTTATTCTTGTTTTAATTATTTTAAGGATTCGCGACCCTTGGAAGTTTGGATTTGACTTTGTTGATAAAATTAGAATCCAAACTTTGTTTATTCTCATATTCTATGATATAAAATCCAAGAGAATCATGCTACTATTGTTGAACAACAAGCACACAACGTAGTTAGGGAAGTGGCAGTCCCACTTCTGACGAACTTGACTTCCCCAATTCAAAGACCGGTAGCTGGGGGAAATTTTGAGTTAAAACACAATATCCTCTTGTAAACCTTCATTGAGCTTACTGATACATTTACTTCGACTAGGGTGACTCCAGATTATTTGAGGCTGACACTGTTTCCCCATTAACCTTTGGTGGAAGCTAAAAGGTGGTTGAATATAGAGCTGACCAATTCAAATACATCATGAGATGACTTAGACAGAAATTTCCTCATCAGATTCTTTCCATCAGGAAAGACTGTGAGACTTCACACTGAGATAGTGAGCTCCAAACAAAATCCTAATGAAAACCTTTATCATGCTTGGGAATGCTTCGTGTCTTTTCTTTGAGAGTGTCCACACTACCAACAGTCTAATGAGGTACTTGCTCGTACTTTTGTAGAAGTCTTGATTACAAGACAAAGATTTTGCTAGATTCAAATGCAGGTGGTCAAGCACTGGAGGTTACTTATGATGAGTTGTACATATTTTTGAATCGCATAGCACAAGGAAATCTCGAATGGCATTCAGATTCTAGAAGTGCCATGAAAAGAATTAAGGGTGTACTATTGGTGGACCAATTCATAGCCTTATCAGCACAGGTTTTTGCCTTACAAAATCTGATCAACACTCATTTCAGAAGCAGGATTTTAGGAATAGCAAAACCTACAGCCACAGTCAATATTATCCAATAAGCTATAGGTTGGTGTGAGGTACGGCAAAATAGTGGTCATGCAGCGGCCATGTGTGCTTCAAATCTAGAGTCTGTGATGTATGTAGGTACTGGTTAAATGTCGAATTATGGTAATGCCTATAATATGAAATAGCAAATCAGCCACCAAATCAGCCATGGAATGCCCCACAGCAGCAGACCCAATCAAATCAGTCAACGAGCAACATGGAAGAGATGTTGAAACAACTTTTATCTGGTCAAGCATAATTGGTTGCGAATATGAAAATTCAAAAGGAAGAGTTGCAGAATTAGTAAGAGGCAACAATAAGTTTAGAGTTGCATATAGGCTAATTATCACAGGTACTAAATACAAGACCATTAGTGGGTTGCCAGCAGATACAGAAAAATCCAAAGAAGGTTATGGTAATCAACTTAAGAAGTGGTAAAGAGCTTCAAGAAGAACCCTCCCAAGGCAACAAATGAGGTAGATGCTGATATGGTGACCCAACAGGTAAATGATAGAGTTGCTGAAAATTCAAGAAAGTCTGAGTACTTGAAAGAAAAAGTTGCTGAATCAGAAGTGAAGAAGACACTGCCACTACTCTTCCCTCAAAGTCAAATAAAATCAAAGGAGGATGCCTTATTCAAAAGGTTCATTGATACATTCAAAGAGCTTTATATTAACTTACTTTTGCTAGATATTTTGAAGATTATGCCTAAGTATGCAAAAAGTACTTGAGGGATGTGGTAGCGAAGAAGGTGAAATTGCAAGATATGGGAGCAATAACACTTACTAAAGAGTGTAGTGTAGTAATGACACAAAAAATTCCTAAGAAAATAAAAGATCAGGGGAAGTTTACTATCCCTATTCAAATTGGGAGTAAAGAGGTCCATGCAATAAGTGACTTAGGGGAGAGAATAAATTTGATGCCCCTATCATTGTTTAAAACATTGGGCTTGGGGGAGCCTAAATCAACACTCGTGGTTATGCAGCTCGCAGATAGATCCATTACATATTTGGAAGGTGTAACAGAGGAAGTCCTCATAAAGGATGGAAAGTTCATTATACCCACTAACTTTTTTATTCTCGATTTTAAGGCAGATGAGTAGGTACCAATCATCTTGGGGCATCCATTCTTAGCAATTGGAGGGGCCTTGATTGATGTTAGAGAAGGCATACTCAAAAAGAGGGTAGATGATGAAGATATGATATTTGATGTTTACAAAAAAACCCATTGTAAAACACCAAATTAAAGATTTAAGTGTGATCAATGTTATTGAAAGAGAAAAGTGTGGGGTGATTAATCCACCAAAAACCTCTTTGGATTACCTAATTTAGCGGCCTAAGTTGAATCCACTATTTTCCAATATGATGAAGGTTCAAGTGAAGAGAGATGTTGACCTTCAAATTATAAACTCAAGAGGTAAGAAACGAATGAAAAAATGGCTTCCAAATGGGAGTAAAAGGGTAAAGGAATATGGTTGAGTTGATACGGGTTGTGCCTCGACACTAAATCAGGCACTGCTTGGGAGGCAACCAAGTAAATTATGTATTTTTTTTTCAATTTTTTTAGTTTTTATTTCCCATAGTTTCTGTTAAGTCACGGGTTAATGGGAAGTCTGAGTACCATAAACTTGATCTTAAAGCATGGTCAAGACTGAGTGTGGCATTCCACAGACCTCCTTTATACAAAAAAAATGCTACTAGTTAGGCCTACAGGCCTTAGGGAGTATTTCTATCGCTTACTTTTAAGTTCACTTTGGCGACAAAGTAAATTTTTTAATGTAGGGTTGAGAAATTTCCAAATTTTGGCTTAATTTAATTTTTTTTTTTAGTAAGATATTCTTGTTAGTGCTATTTGTGATTGCATGATGCAAGTGAGTTTGTTGGTAAAAACATGTTGATTAAGTGAATTACTATTCTTGAGACTCTTAGGCTCATGTTTATGACTCTAGTATTTGTTAGCTTAAATCTGAATTCATTCTAATGTTTGGTCGAGAGTCTATGATGATCCTATTAAGTTTAGTATGTGCCATGTGCGTGTAAGATTTTTTTATATTCCTTGTTACATGTGTATGGCTAGAACTTTCCCAATGTGTGTGAAGCAAAATAAAGAATATGGGTTTATGAGATGATATAGGAACTTCTTTGATAGCGTTGTTGTATACCTTTTTTTGTCCTATCCTTTGTACATTATCCTAGTTAACACCATTGAGCCTTTAGCGTATTTTTTTTTGGTAGCCGAATATGTAGCCTAATTCCTTCTTTGATAGACTTTAATTTGATCCAAAAAGCTCCTAGACACTTTAATGAAAAAAATAATTAAGAAGTTTGATAAATTTAAGAAGAAAGAGGTGAAATTAATGCCCCAAGGTAATAGTTACTGGTATTTATATTTAATTTGTGGTTGTTGGTAGTGATATAAATAGTGTTAGAAATATTCCCCTGAGTGTATAAAATGAGAAAAATTGAATCTTAAAGGAATAAACAATACGCCCACCATGCATTTGTAAAAATGCTTACAAGAGATGGGGCAAAAATAAAGGTGATGGGTGGATGGAAAAAGTGTAATTTGGTTGTTGGAGATTGGTTTTAAATGTATATTTAATGTATTAAAGTTCTTAGAGAGGTTAGTCACTATTCCCAAAATAGTTTTTACCCATCCCTTAGCCTACATTACAACCCGAAAAAGACCTACTTGATCCTAAGTTCATCATTCTAATATTAGTGAAGGATTACGCTAAGGGCAAGATTATGGTTCATTGTGTGTAACTTGTGAATTCTTTGTGAGAGTGAGCGTAAATTGATTCTTGCACCCATATGTTATAAATTGCATTAATCTGAGTGATTATAGGTAACTCTTTTGTTGTGAGGGGCACATGTTTGATGAATGTAGGTTATTGGTATGATGACCTTGATTGAGAAATATGCATGAGTTTTCCAACTAGGTGAATCAATTCTTGAGGCTAGGATGTTTTGGATTAGAATTCTTAAACTTTCAATGGTGTAAATAACATGCTTTGTGTAGAAACTTGAATTCTGTGTATTTATTGTAGTACTAGCTTGAGTGTATTTGTTTTAGTAGAAGTGTAGCGTCACCTCATATTTTTATGCTTAGAGTAAAGAGTTGTTCAAGGACGAACAAGGATTTATGTTTGAGGTGATGATCTGAGGTGGTTTTATACACTTTGGTATCATTATTCTAGATTATCTTTCCTTGTTTTGAGAGTAATTCACGTGCTTAACATGTTGATATTGATATAAATAAGCATTTAAGTGTCCAAGTATGTGATTACAATGTCCAAATTATTTTTCAAACAATTTTGTACTTAATTGAGTATTTTAGAGTTCAACTAGGAAACTAGTTTTACTAGCTTGAGCTAGGTGTGTCTCTAGTTGGTTTTGGTGGATTCTAATGTGTTTAATTTATTCCAAATAATTTAAATGTGTAATTATGCATAGAATAACTTGTTTGTAATTAAAAAAGTTTAAATTGATTAAGTCAAGAGTCGAAATAATAAATCGAAGATCATTACGAATTTGCCTTATCTTAGGTTTTGTTTTGATTTGTCGTTAAGAATATTGTGCTATTTTGATCTTTAATTTGTGGTGTGTGATATTTTAGGAATATTTGTGATCTTATTATGGTGATATATTGTTGATAAAAAGGCCAAAAATTCATTGAAAATACACTACAAAAGGCATGGAAAAAAGAAGGAACATCTAACACTTAGAAAGATTTTTAAATGCAAATTCCAGTGAGTCAATGTGATACTGTTGTATCACATCGACTGCCAACGCTTTGAGCATCATGTCGCGATTGTGAAATTATGCATGCAGTACAATTCGGTGCCGACACAGAATAGACTTTGTCCAATTTTTGTTTAAAGTGGGAACGTGGTTCAAGGGCCTGATAGGAATCTTTGAGGGTATTTCTTGGATTGTGATTCAATTTCAAATCCCATACAAACTAGGATTTGTAATATAATATATATATATATATACACACACCTAGTCAACTTTGGACAGTATATATATTACCGGACATGTGGGAATTCAAATAAATTTTTGGAGAATTTTGTTAGAATGTGGACACGTAGTTGACGACTTTGGTCAATTCTTGGATTATTTATACTAGGACAATATTAATTTTGGAGGGGAGAGTGTCTGGACACAACTGGAAATTAATTTGGAGTAGCTGCTACTTCTTTAATTATGTTTTTAATTTTTTTACTTAGCTTTTAATTTTTATATCATGTATTCCATTATCTGGATTTTCATTATGAATATTATCGACGTAAAACTCTCTTTCCAGGGTTAATTCCAAGAATATGATTACTATTATTTTGAATTAATTTCGATTAATTTTACTTATCATATTTGGTTGTTTGTTTATTCTTGTTTTAGTTATTTTAAGGATTCTCAAACCTTAGAATACATATATTGTCAATCTCTTTTTCTTGAGAGAGGGAATACGGAGATAGAACATAAGAATGAATAAATTTTGGGTAATTATTCCTTTATAAAATAAAGAATTAAATTTAGCATCTAGGAAAGAGATGTACTTAGATGCCTTACTTGATTCGAATGTAGGATGATAGCTTTAATTAACTTAATTGAATTATTACATCCCCTCTCAATGATGTAGTTGTAATGTCCATATTAGGTGAAAGATTAGAGGTTGGGAAACCATGATCATGCAATTAACCCTATGAATCAATAACCAAGATAAGCAAGTTAACAAATAAAATTCAATAACATAGTATGATTGTTCGGAGTTCTTTAACCTTGGATTTTAATCCATTGATTGTTTCGAGATTTTAATTTTCATATTGTTTACTTTATTTTTAATTTACATAAATATATAAGCTCTTTTTGTTTACCCTGGCACTAAATTAATCTTAAAAGTTAAATTAGAATTAAATTTTTGTTAAATCAAGTCTCTGTGGGATCGATACTTGACTTCTTTAAGGCCACTTTACTACTTGATAAGACCATGTACACTTTTGTGTATGCTTGGGCGTTGTCAGTCTTAGTATCAGACGTTAGAGGACATGTTTTATGCTTGTACGATTGATCATGGTGGTAGTTGGGTTGAGCATTTACCTCTTTTGGAGTTTGCTTATAATAATAGCTACCACTCTAGCATTGGAATGGATCCATTTTAGGCCTTCTATTGTAGGAGGTTTAGGTCTCCTATTAGGTGGTTCGAGGTTTGTAAGGCAAAGATGTTTGACCCAGATTTAGTTCACCAAGACATAGACAAGGTGAAGATGATTTGGGATATATTTAAGGTTATCCAAAGTCATCAAAAGTCTTATGCAGATATGAGATGAAAAGAGTTAGAGTTTAAGGTTGGGGATAGGGTGTTCTTGAAGGTATCTCCCATGAAGAAAAAGATATGGTTTTGTAAAAAAAGGAAGCTTAGTCCCCAGTATGTTAGTCCGTACACAGTTTTGAGAAGGGTTGGTAATGTTGCGTATGATTTGGAGTTGCGTTCTAGTTTGACTTGCATTCACCCGGTATTTAATGTTTCTATATTGAGAAAGTGTATGGGTGATCCATCTCAAATCATTTCTATCAAGGATATTGGTAGTTCGGATTCTTTGTCTTATAAAGAGGTCCCTATTGGGATCTTGGATCGGCAAGTTCGTCGGTTGTGGACCAAAGATGTAGCTATAGTCAAGGTTCATTGGAGGAACCACAAGGTTGAAGAGGCTACTTGGGAATCGGAAGAGGACATGAAATCTAAGTATCCATTCTTATTTTCTACTTCATATATTTGTGTGGAAGGTATGTGTTCTTTCTCATACGTTTGTTTTCAAACTTTGTTAAAGTAAATATGGACTTCCATGCATCTTTGTTTTCTAACTTATTTAAGTGTTAAAGTTTGGGTGGTGGGGTGTAAATCGTTCAAGTCATGCCTTGTCCCATCATTCGAGGATGAGTGATTCAATTTGGGGAGAATTAAAATACCTTAGATTTTGACCCTTAGAAATTTCTAGAGTTTCAAACTCTCTGGGCATCATTCGACTTAGGCTTACTAGTCATATGGTGTAGGTACGGTTTAGGGGTCTTGGTCATATGTCAATTAGTATGGTTTAGGTTGGTTAGTGTCTAAGATATGAATGGACACCATACGAGTCGTATGGAGATGGTACGAGTGAGGAAACCCACTCATATATTGATCAGTGTGTCATGCCCTTGGTAGGCTACCTAGGGTACGGTTCTAAGGTACTTGTCGTATAATGAAGGTATGACTAAGGTAAAGGGATTCGTATGGTGGATAGTGTATGATGTCCAACATTTTTTCTAAGGTACGATTGGTAGGTCCCATTCGTATATTGTGTGTACGAGTCAAGGAGGGAGTCGTACCCTCTTGTTGTGATTTTATAGTTTAAGTTGGGGTATTCAAGATATTTCCCCTATTAACCCCTTTTAACCGCACAACTTAAAACACTTTTTATACTTTATTTACCCTATTATTCTCAATCAAAAATACTTTAAACACTCAAATCTCACTCAAGCTCTTAGGTTAAGAAGGATCTAGGGTTTCTTTTAAGGTGGTCAATTAAGGCTCTCAAGTGTGGTTTTCTTCCTTACTATTTGATATCTAAGGCATGTTAGTCATCCCTTATTGTTAGTTCAACTAAATTCATGTTTTAATCGATGGTTTTCATGATTTAATTATGGATATTGTTTGGTTTTGAATTTAATATTGGGGTTTTTGGTCGTAAATGGTTGGATATTTTTTTCCTATGAATTACTTATGGTTTTTCATATTATAATTATCGTATGAAAATGTGGATGAACATGTGGTTGAATGGGAATAGTCAATTGGTACTTTTTTGGTTTTGGGAACATTATGCCCTCAACATGTTTGTTAAAAGGCCTATGAGAATGATTTTGTCACATAGTTTGACTTTTAATGAAACTATTGCATTGCATAATATGGTTATGGAACCTAAATTGGTTTAAATAGTTTTAAATTATTTGGCAAGGCCTTGGTGGTCATGGTTTTGGTAAATTGGAAATCAAGTGGGGTTCATGGGAATCCCCTAAGTGTTGTCTAATGATATTGCTTGCAAGCTTTAGTCGATATGACGATATCACTTCATAATGCCTTGGTTAATAACTTCTGGAATTAGTTAGTTGGTTATGTGCTAATGGTTTTAATAGGACAATAATAGCGGGTTGTGATTACTTACTATGAAGGTGTGAGTCCGATGAACGGACACTAGAAAATCATGTTTGCCGACATGAGGTTGGTCTTGGTGACTATATTCTTGTAGGGTACATGATAATCGCCTAAGTTATACTTGAATATATGTATCATGGAGATAAAGGGTACATGGAAATCCCCAACCCCTGTGATATCTACGGTTTATGTGGCTACACGCATTGGGGTCCGTTAAGGGGGTCACACTGGACCCATGTAGACCATGGGTGGATTATGATGGTAAGGCTACACAAACACAAGTTAAAGATTTTAAATGCATAATATACCCGGTTACCTTTCCCGTCATGGATTATATATAAATATGTATGGATGTGATTGCATATAGTTATTTAGTTAGTTCTAAATGGTTGAATTTTTTTATCCTTGCTCCTGAGTACTTGCTAGCGTTCACTCGCTAATCTATCTGTGGGCATTGTATCCCTATGAGATGCAGGAGTCGGCCATACTACTCCTCATGCTTAGTGATTTGATTCGAGGACAACTTTATGTCTTATTGAAGTGGTTAGCTTCCGTACTTTGCAAGGCTCTATTTTATGATATGGACTTTTCTACATACTTTTGTTATTTCTTAGACTTTGGTTTTTGGCTATGATCGGGGGCATGTCTCGACGATATCTTGTTTTGATTTCGGATAGAGGCTTTGTGAGACTACATTCGGATATCTAATGTATGAAATAGATTCAGGGTGCGGATATCTAATGTATAAAATAGATTTATTAGGTATCTAGTGAATCTATTTTTCTTTGTGCGTGGATATTCTTTTAATGATTTACTTTTTGCGTAAGATATATTCATTAATTTGTTTGGTTTATTATTTTATCCTGTAGTAATTGCAGAGTTACAAATTTTTGTATAATAATTTATCCTAATTGTACTGTAATGTATATCTAATTCTAGATTTTCAATGTTATTTATTATCTTGTATTGTTCTTCTCGTAGTGAGTTTTTAAATTATATAAACTATCACATGTACTTTTATCTATATTTTCTAAGGTTTTTTCTATCCATATTAATTTTTCTTTTAGATTTTCCATTATTTTTCTACTTCGGTTTCTATAATTTATTTCATTATTTAGATTATCTTGATTTTCACTAGTTTTTTTAATATATTCTAACATCTCTTAATCTGTATAATATCCTTCTGGGTAAATTTCTTCGTATAACTGTTCTAGCCAATTTATGATTTCAATTTCATAGTCTATTACTTTTTCTAATATTATTTTCTTAATGTCTATTATTTCTATATCTTTAAGTATATGTAAGATTAAAACTTTAAGATAATCTAGATAATCTATCTTTTAAAATTGGTTTTATTATAATATTTTGTAGTTGTTTGTTTTAGCCTTAATAGTTCTTGCATATTTTTATTAAGAAATTCTATATATTTTATATCTTTATTTTCCATGTATTTGTCTATATTTATTTTTATCTGTTTTTCTAGTAACTGTATGTTTTTCATATCTTTTTCTAAATTTTCTATGTAATTTGTCATGGTAAGTATTTGTAAGAGTAATTAGGTAGGTATGGTATATAATTTACTCTAGTCATGTAATATTTACCAAATGCTTTTTCTAATATGATTTTTCTTATATCTACTACTTTTATATCTCTAAGTGCATACAAAATAAGTATTTTAAATTTATCTACCATCACGTCAGATAAATAATTATTCATTTTCATAAAATTGCTTTTTTTTCAAAATATTCCCTTCAACCATGTACATAACAAAATATGGTCATCTTAGCTTACTATATACTAGATTATTCTTAAATAATATGTTCTTCTGTCACTATTAACATGGTAATCTGGATACTTTTTCCCTTAAACAGCGCCTCTACTCTGGTTACTCCCCGCCACGGCTTCTTGCCTCATTGGTTTCACCTTTAGGATGGCATAGTTCTTAGGGATCTTTCTCCGTTTCCGCTTTGTTAATAAACTTCTTAACATATTATTCTTCGAATAATTCTACTATAAAGTAACTAATATGAATTTATTTTATCATATCATGATTGTTGGGAATTATGAATTTAGCTATTCATAATCATAAATAAATATACCTGTTCAGGTAGTTTTGATATTTCTGAAGTTTGTTCCTCCATTGGTTTTTCCATTGAAATATGTCTGTTTAATTAACTGAGTAAAATATTTGTTGTGGAATGGAGAGAATGTTTGCTTCAACGCATGAAGGCTTGCTTTGCAATGCCTTCAGCTTTCTTTATTTATAGAATGAAATCCTCTTTACAATCTTTACACGTTTTTTACATTGCTAAAAGAACTATAAAAAGTCAAAAAAGGAGGCTAGACTACTAACTAGCCTTTAATTTCCTACAAACCTACAAATCTACAATTATTACATCTTTTATGTAAAGTCTTTGACTTTGTACAATAATAAGACTTTGTACAATAATTCAACAATATCTTGTCTCCGTTGATTTTGTCGTATCTGCTATATCTCCATTATTGCTTCTTATCTTATCTTTCCAGTTGGCATTTTGTCTTCTTTTATTCTAGATGTACTTCTGGAATGATGTTATCTTCTCCATTACACCTTGAACATTGGTGATCTGGATATTTGTGTCCAATTTTTTTACAATATCTTGTCAGTAGTCCGTCTGAAATAAATCCTTTTTTAATTGCTCTTGAGGTAGATTATTTTTCTGGGTTGAGTAATGTCATTATCCATTGTCTGACATCTTCCATATCTGCTTGTCGTAGCTCTTTTGAATTAGAGTAAATCATTTGATGATCTCTCAAATAATAGCTCCATATTGGGTTTCCATTAGTATAATTATTTGCTAGTTCTTGGATAATCGTAGCTAGTCCAATAAGTCGTTTATTTGCGTAGAAGTCGGGTATCTCAATTCTGGGTATCTCCGGTTGCTGTGTAATATCTTCTGGTATGATCATATCTCTAGTTAGTCCTATCTTTACAACTTGTATAACTAGTTTTATTTCATCATATAGTATCTCTGCCGGTGCAGTATAACACTTTATATAAAATAAATTTTCTTTCGTTATCCTTTTGTAGGTGGTGAATATCTTGTATAATTCTTCCATAGCTGTTAATTCTTCTCCGTCTTGGGTATATATGGTGTTTAATAGTCCATAGTCAAAACAGGTTTTTACTAGGCTTGGGTTAGTTTTGGGTAGTGCAATTAGTTTGTTATATCCTTGTAATTTTTGGGTTATATAGTTGGTATTTGGTTCTTTGATGTTTGTAGCTTTGGGGTTATGGTTTAGAAAAGTTTGTACTCTGTAGATATTTTCTATGTATTTCTGGGCGGTGTAGTTGTAAACTTTTTTATCTTGGTTTAGGCTATCTCGGTATGTGCTAACTTGTGGGGGTATGAACAAGTGGTCTTTTTGTGTTTTTGGTGTAAATGGTTTTTCAAATATTTTATTCATATTCATATTCTGGTATCTTGGTCGATTAACTCCTTTGCTTGTACCTGCAGAAGTAGATTGATAAATGTTATGGGTTTTATGGAGTGTCCCAACGTCTCCTTCTAGCTCTGGAACTTTAATGTCTTCCGATCGACATAGCTCTGCACACTGCTGAGTTAGCTGATTTGTAGCTATAAACTTCAGTTTATCTTCATTAGTTTTTAGCTTTTCTATCTCATTACCCATACTGTCCACTTTCATTGAAAGCGTAGTTAAGGTGTTAACTATTTTTTCTAGAGTATCTTCTTCTATTATTTCAGTCTGTGTAGCTTTGTCTTGATATGTAATCTGCAATAACATTTTTGTTAGTACTGATCACTTCAATTGTAAATGTGAAATTTAATATATTCAAAACTAGTCTCCGAATCTCTTTTGTTGTAACTGAATTTTGTATTTTCTTTGTTAACCACCAGCGTACCTGTGTATTATCTGTTCGTACAATAAATTTGTTATATACAATATATGGCTCAAATGCTAACAAACATTTATATAATGAACATAATTCTTTCCTATTTATTTTCCATTTTACTTCTGTCTCATTGAACGTACCTGAGTAGTATCTACAATGGTGTTCTATTTTTTCTGCTTCATATAGATATTTAAGTACTCCTCCGTAACTATATTCACTAGCATCTGCTTCTAATATATATATAAATTTTCTATTTTCATCTGGAAATTGTAATTTTGGTAATTCTCTACAAAGAAATTTTATTTTTTGAACTTGTTTTTTATCTTCTTCATTATAGTTATATTCTAAATCCTTTTTTAATTTTTTCTGTAGTGGTTTTAAAGTTTCTGCTAATTTTGTAATATATTCTCTTACTTGGTTTACTAATCCTAAAAATGATTGTAATTTCTTTTTTGTATCCAATTCTTCTTTCGAATTTATTATTTTTTGTACTATATGTTGTTGCATTTTTACTCCACTTTTATCTATTTGTATTCCTAAAAATTCTATCTGATTTTTCATAATTTCAGTTTTCTTTTCGATTAGACTTATTCCTGATTTTTCTATTATATCTGTAAACTGTTCTAATAATTTTAAATGTTCTTCTCTGGTTTTTGTATATAATAATATATCATCTATGTATACTATACAATTAGATAATTGTTTAAAATTATTATCCATAAAATGTTGATATCTACCTGGTGCATTTTTATATCCAAATGGTAATACGTTCCATTCATAAAATCCTTGTGGTACCGTAAATGCGGTTAATTCTTTAGATTCTTCTTCTAGCTTTAGGTGGTAAAATCCTGATTTACAATCGAATTTGCTAAAATAATTATATCTTTGTATTTGTTTTATTTTTAATATCTTATTTGGTATTGGATAATTATATGTTATAGTTTTTGCATTTAAATTTCTATAGTCAATAACCATCCTACTTTTTCCTCTTTTTTGTTCACTATGTTTATTTACTATAAATGCTGGACTATTATGTTTACTATTACTTTTTTGTATATATTGTTTTTCTAATAATTCATCTATGTGCATTTTAAATTCTTTTAAATCGTCAAAATTATATGTTAATGGTTTCTGGGTTATTATGCTATTTTTATCTATCAATTCAATTTTTATAGTAGTTTTATATTTTTCCCATCCTTTTAATGGATCTTCACTATATAATAGTTCTAATTTTTTCTGAATTATTTCTATTTTATTTATTGAAAATATAGTTATTTCTGTTTTATTTATCGAAAATACTACTAGTTCTATTGTGTCTTCGGTATTTTTTTATATTTTCTAACTTTTGTGTAATTTTTTCACTTCCTTTTATCCAATCAGTTTTCTTTCTTATTTTATTATTAACTCTTTTTGCTCTTACTTTCTGCTTACATGGTGTTGTAAACCACCAGTCTGTTTTGGTTATTATATGTGGGTATAATTTATCTAAGAACGGCATTCCTAAAAGTATATCTTTTGATGTTAATTCATAATTATAAATTTCTTCTATTGTTAATATCTTATCCCATACTTCTAGTTTTACATTCCTAGCTTTAAAAGTAATTAAGCTTCCTTCATTGTTAAATCCTTTAACTATTATTGGTGTTTTTAATTTATCCCATTTACTTTCTGGTAAGCAATTATATCTACATAAATTAGCTTCTGCTTCTGTATCTATCATAGGCGTATAATATCTACTGTAATATCCTTCTACTACTATCTTCATTAATACATATATCTTCATTTCATGTTAAGGCTCTTTTTAAGAATAACTTTTCTTTGTTATATGTTAAGGTTAATTGCGTATGTTCTATATTATATGGTTTTACTTGTTCTAACCATTTTATCCCTAATATTATATCTGCTTTTTGCATTTCATCCTTTACTTCGAATTCTATTTTTATTTTCCTAAATCCTATTATTATTTCTTTTTCTGCTATATTTTTACTATTTATTAAACTTCTTGGTAGATCTGGGCACATATCAGTCTTTATTTCTTCCTTTTTTACTAGATATTTTGCTATATAATTTTCTTCTTGTCCTGTATTCAAGAGTATTAGATATTCTTTTTCATTTATTTTTCCTATTATGTAATACTGGTTTAAATTACTTATTGAATTTGTTTCATAACTTGTTCTTTTTGATGAGCTTGATGATTCTGGTTTTTCATCAGCTATTCTTTTCGTTGTACATATTCTATCATTTACTATTTCAAAATTTTCTTCTGTATCTATGTCTCTATAGCTATAATCATTATAATCTATTGTTTTTACAATTTGTTCGAAAGGGCTTTTTATTCGTATTTTGTTAATCTTATTTTTTCCTGTTATTTTATGTTTTGTTGTTAATACATATAGATTTTTACATCTTGCTGTAAATATTTTACTTCCTGGGGTTAATTCTATTCCTGATATTTTCCAATATAATACGAGTGATTTATCTATATTTCTATCTGTTACTGCTACTGAATAATTTGCACTTATTATAAATTTAAATTTTTGGTATATTAGATTTCCTTTTACGGCAGTTATTATGCTTTTTTCTATAGGTTTTATAATTCTATCATCTGCTAAATATAATTCTATTGGTGTATCTATTCCTTCTCTAAAATATGCTTTTATTAGTATCTCTGTACCTCCAAGGTGTACATATTTTATTGGATCTCCTTTACTTTTTATATCATTTATTTCTTTATTAATTATTCTTTTTGTTACTAGTGGTATACTAGCTTTGCCTTTTGCATATCTGCAGTCTATTACATGTTCTTTTTGGCATACTACATAATATTCGTCCTTTTTCCTAGTAAAAATATTTTTTATTGTTGGTATTTTAAATATTTTCTCTACACTTAAATCTAATTATTTTCCTTTTATTTCATCAAATATGTTACTGTCAAATATTATTTTTTGTTCAGTTCCTTCATCATTTAAATATTCTTCCTTTGTTATTATTTTTATATCTTCTTCAGTCATTTGATTCATCTATTTCACTATCTATTTCATTATCAGTTTCGTTTTCTGAAATTTCATATATACTATCCTCACTTTCTAATTCATAATCTATATAATCTATCTGCATATATTCTGTATTATCTATTTTTATTTCTGATATTTGTTTATTTTTTGGATTTTTAGGTAATTTATAATCTCTAGCTAAATGGCCTATCTTTCCACAATCATAACAAGTACATTCTTTTATAGATTTCTTCTTTCTATATGGTCTTTTATATTTATAATTTTTTACATAATATCTTTTTCTTGGTTTCTTATATTTATATTTTGATTTTTTATATTTCTTATATTTCTTATGTCTTTTTCTTTTCTTATAATATCTTTCTTCACATCCAAATTGGGGTGCTATTTTATTTTTGCAACATGCTAAATTCCTTATTAATGTTTTTTCCATTTTTAATTCTTCTCTATATTTTTCACATAAGTTTCTATACCATTATTGTAAAACTTTTATCCTTGCTCCTAACGTATCTACTATTTTTGCTTCTTCACAACTTTTTATTATTTTCGAACTAAATGGCTCGGGTAATTTATTAAAATATAATTTTCTTATCTCTTTACTTTCTTCTATACTATATGCTCCCTTATAATAATATTCTTTAAATGCGCAAGTATATTCATCTATATAACACATATTACATATTGCTAATTTTAACATTAAATTTCTATTTGTATCTTTTTCTTCATCTTATTCTTCTTTTATTGTTGTCGTACTACCAAATTCATCTTTTATAGCTGTTTCATATTTTTTTAATAATTCTATAGGGGTTAGTTTAGTTGTTGTTGATGATGTTCCTTCTATAGGTTTATTAGTTCTTAATACTTTTTTGCTATTTTCAGTTAAATTTGAAAACCATAGTTTTACTGATCCTATTAGTGTTCTTTCTATATATTCTGGTGCATCTGTTATATTTATATTATTATCTAATAATTGTTTTGTCATATATCCTATCCATAATTGTATTATTTTTTCTGTATCTATTACACAGTCTAGGTCTAAAAAGTTATAATTTTTATTAATTATTTGTTTTGGTATCCACTTGTCATATTCATTATATTTTTTAAACTTATTCTTATAATACATAGGTTTTCTTATTTCTGTTGTTTTAGGTATTATATTTTCATCTTCTTTTTTATCAAGAGTATTTATTTCAGTGTGGGTACTTACTAAGTTTTCCTCATTAATTTCTTTTTGTTTTTCATTGATTTCTAAATTTTTTGTATTTGTTAATATTTCTGTATATGTTTCACTATCTTCGGAATCATAATTATCTGTCTCTATCTCTTCAACATCTATATTATTTATTTCTAATTCTTTGTTTTTTATTTCCAATTTTTCCTTAAATTGATTTATTTCGTTCAGTAATTTCTGTTCTCTATCTTTTTCTTCTTTTTCTTTTTGTCTTTGTTCATACAGCTCTTTTAACATTTTTAGTTCTTTTTCTAATTCAGCAATCCTACTATTTTTAGTTTCTTCTATTTTTCGTATTTCTTCCGTAGTTTGTTGTTTTATTTTTTCTATTTTCTTTTTCCTATCTATTTCTTCATTTTCTCTTTCTATTCTTATCATTGCTGTCAATTTATCTTCTAATTTTAATTCTTCTTTTTCCAACATTAGATATAAATGTTCACCTATTTTCTTATATCTTCTTCCTAGATTAGAAAATACTATTTTTATTTTTGATCTTTCGTGGTTTTCATATATTTTTTCATCTATTATAAATTCTTCTTTGTTCATTTTATTGTGAATAGTTCATGTTGATATATATATTCTAAACTATCTATTTGTGATTCTAATTTTGATATTTCATCTTTTTGTGTATCTATTGAGTTTTTACTAACTCCGGCAAATATATTATAATGTAGTCTTTTTATTCTTATTTTTAACTCTTTACGTTTTTCAGAAATAATTTGTTTTAATTCTTTGTATTGTTGTACTTTATTCATTTTAAATTATATTTATAATATCTTGGCGGATATCTAAATCTAATTTTATCATAATTAGGTGGTATGTGTTTCATTCTCCTAGATTTTAAATGGATTATTAATTTTGATTCAATACTAGATATTAATGTAATTAAGTAGGCTAATTTTTGTGGATTTTCTTTTGTTCTATTTAGACTTATATATTCTGAATAATTACTAATTAAAGATTCTTTAATTTTTCTAAAAGCTTCTCTATTTTTAAATGGTCTTCGCATAATTAATTTAATAATTTGTAGGTAAATTCTAATAACTCTAACTCTAACATATATCTCACTTCCGTATTTTTTGTATTACTGGGCTCTGATACCAATTGTAGGGGGGTTCGGATATCTAATGTATGAAATGTATGTAATAGATTCACTAGATAAAAGATGTAATAATTGTAGATTTGTAGGTTTGTAGGAAATTAAAGGCTAGTTAGTAGCCTAGCCTCCTTTTTTGACTTTTTTAGTTTTTGTTAGCTTTTAGCAAAACGTGTAAAAAATTGATTTGGTATTGGTGTCATCCTTGACATTGGTATTGGTATTGCGGCTGATACTGCTTTACTCTATTTGATTTATGATTGTTCCATCTTTTTTGTTATATAATCAAAATTCATCTGACATCGGGCATAGGTGGTTATGGTTGGGTATTGCGGGTAGTGTCGGGTCCTGGTTTGGCTTGAGGCACCCAACAAGACTATGCCTTTGTTCGAGTTGTGTCAGTATTGCTTGGATGTCATCAGAATAAAAGGAGGTTCTTAACGTTGGTCACCTCTAAGAAATCAATTAAATAAAAGAAAGCTATAATACATGCAAAAATCTTTATCTATAAAGACTTAGCACTTCCAGTACTTTGTTAATCCATAAGGGTTTCAAAAACCCTAGCTAAGGGAATTAGATGCTCATAGTTTTGAAACAATTTATGGAATGCAAAGACAAAAACATAGAATTAATCTCAAAATAATGAAAGAATGAAACCCAAAGTCTTGGTAAATTATTCATCCAAAAACCAAAAACAGAAGAATCCCAAGATAACAGATCAATCTTGGAGTTAAAAGATGTTTGTAATTGTAAACTTATCCCTAAAGGGAATTCCCTAGCCTCTCCTTGATAAAATAACTAAAAAAATCAAAAGGGTATTTATAGATTACATGGATACACTATAAATAAAATCCTAAATAAAAAAGGAAAACTTGAGTTGGTGGCCACCTTTGGTGTCACTTGCTAGCCGTAGGTGGCACCTACGGGCCGTAGGTGGACCAACGTAGGTAGCAGACTATTTTTTCAGCTTCTTATTCTCTGAACATGAGTCTTCTAGAACCTATGGTCTGTAACCTACATCCAGTAGGTGGTACCTATAACTAGTAGGTTGTACCTACAGCCAGTAGGTGCCAAAGTAGATAGAAGAAATTTCAGCTTTCAATTTTTTCTTCTGGTTAGCTCCCAGAACCTAGTTTCCTGCAAAATTAACTCAAAAAAGTATTTTATCCCCCAAAATACACGTAATACTTGCATTTTATTTGTTTTAAGAATTAAAAGTGCTATGAATCCGTAGCACATCAACACCCTTAACTTAGAACATTTGCATATCTTCATGCAACAAAACGACACAATGATGCTTAACCAAGTGAAACCTAAGATACCTATAGTTTTAACAATCCAAAGGAACTGTTTAAATCAATGAAGCAAAACAATGTGACACAAGGGAATCATGATATGGCATTACATTAGCAATAAATAATCATGCTTATGTACAAGTTACACTACCCGAATAAATAAGTAGTCATCAATACAAACCATGTAACCTCACAAAAAAGAAGTCCCACTCACTCGATGGAATTATGCATGTTAATGAAAGGACAATCAAGAGACACTCACACTCATAAGAAGTTACAATGATGTGCACAAGATACCATAGGCTTGCCTTTAATTTCTTTACCTTAGTTTTCAGACAGTTGGGTCAGGATCACTATAGGACTTTACTCTGCTTGTAATGTAGGCTTGGGGATGGTATGTTAAATATAAAAATTTTGTGACTAAGTCTCTTAGGGGTCCACTTATAAACAAAATTCTTTTTCTACCTTTATTTCTGCCTTTTTATTTTTAATTTCCTATTCAGGTTGCGTGTGGTTTCTTTTATACTTTTTTTCTTTCATTGTTTTTCAAAATCTTCTTTTTTCTTTTTCTACATTTTCTACCACACCCAACCCAACTTTCTTGTTCTCTTATTTGACCTTCTTCATACTCACTTCACATAAAGTACCCCTATGATAGCAACCCTCAACTTAGGCGGTTTTCTTGAGTTGAGGTGCACGATGTCCCAGGAGGGCTAGGTCCAAAACAAGTTCATTGTAACAAAACTGAGAATGTGAAAGGTGAAACAAGAAAAATAGTATATACAGGCTAAAAACAAGGAGCACGGGGTACTCATTCACATTCGGAAGGTCAATTAGGATAAAAGTGGACTTATTTCATGAACAACATATGATCCTTTCCTGAACGACTAGCCTACAACCTAGGCAAGACTAACTAGGAAAGTTCTAGATTCAACACACAAAGGGAACAAAGTAGTATCTCACACACACATGGCACATGGTTTCATAACAAGTTACTGCCTATCTGGTTTATGTAAATGTTAACTATAATTATTATGTCCCTAATCCTACGCCAAAATAAGATTCACAATGGTCATATATATACACACATCATACAGTTAAAAAATAAAATTTTCAGAGGGGTCTGATTTTTCTCAAAAATTCAAAGAAAAATCAAATTCCTTAGATACTAAAAACTATCCTAGTTAAACATTAAAAAACACAATACAAAATAAAACATATACATCCTAAATATGTCGTCTCTACTAACAACAAGACTCCGAGAAAAAGAGGCACGACAACAAAAATTTCAAGAGGACATCTAGACCCATAAGTAGCCTTACCCCCATCAAATAGACATGCATTGTCCCCAATGCATAGGCTACTAAAACAAAGAGAGTTAGGAATATACCTACATTACCTTAGGTGCATAGATCCAACATCAGTCACACCAACATGAATTAATGCAAAAACAACAAGATACCTTGGGTTACCTCCGAAGAAGTACTTGATTTATCATCATGGCACGATTTGGCTATGTTGGTTACTAAGACTTCACCAACAAGCCCATGGGTTGCCTCTTATTCAACTCATGATTTAACATTGCAGAATGACAAAGGTACGTTAATTACCCAGACTTTATCAAGGTAACAACATAAGTAGCCTCTAGTTTTTCTTTCCACTTTGAACTTATAAATTGCACCCCTAGATTTTTTTGTATCTACTACGATCAAGGGGTGGTTCTATAAAAATAAAGAAACCAAGTAATAGATGTGGTATGTTGCAATTATTGGCCATTAAGTGAAGAATGTATTTTTTTTAACTTTGGCATAACAAATTCAAGAATATAGACATATTTTTCCTCTTCGTTGAACTTTCTTATAGCCTCAAATGGCTCGATTAATATTTTACTATCCAAGCACAATGTGGAAAAATGATTAGAAATGAGGTCCAATACATCCCAACTTAAGAATTGAATTTTTATTTACATCCTTACATAACTCTAGTGGACCCTTTTGAATTGTGACTACATCCATAAAAGTGGGATCAAGTATTGATTCCTCCAATTTTAGCTCCTCCATTTGGCTTATAAGAACTTTTGCATTTTCACACAAACTCATAACTAAATTGATGGGCATTACACACATCAACCTTTGCATTCAACTTTTATTTTAAGTTGTAAATACCCAAGACTAACCTGTCAACCTTTTGAGTGAACTCATCTTTTTCTTTTGCCAGGAGCGTTAGTGTGTCTAGCATGCTTTCATTATTCTCCCACAATATATTTGTCACGCTCCTGTAGTAATGCACTATATTCAAAGGATAAGGATGAATTAATAAAGAGTCATCATCACTCCACACTTCCACTTGTAAATATATAATAGCCAGAAGAGTAGTAAAATATGAAAAATAAAACTCAAAAACTTCAATGATTTCAACAGATCAATCCACAATTGTATTCCCTGACGACAACACCGAAATATTAATATTGCTCAAACTATATTTCCTTAGAAGCATAAAGAGGTCAATGTTAAAATATAGTAACCCAACTAGGTTGGGGTAGATTCCACAGTGAATAGGCCAGATATATCTCTCGAACTTGCTTAAATCACCGAGCTGGATAGAAAAGTAAATTGGGGAATTTACTGGAAAAGTAAAAAGTGACAAGACTTGAACGCTTTTGATTGTAATCAATATAAGACGAAAACTACGCTTGTGTTTCCCCTAACTTCTAACTCCATAGATTTATTGTGCAATGTCAAATTATATCAATACCAAGCATGTAAAATCTGACAAGTTATGTATCACCAACTATCTTGTTGATGCATTGGAAAATCTCACTCTTTTCCTTGCCAGTATCAGAGTGTTCCATTACTAACCCTTGCCCTAGATCCCAAATTAACTATTACCTTGTCAGTATCAAATTATTAGATGAAAGATCATTATCTTAAGTAGATGAAGATGATTTGCTTAGATCAAAAATTAACTTCAAGTCACTGTTGTGATCTCCTTTTCCTAATCTCTACCTCTTTTTTGAAGTAAGTAGTGAATACAGGTACTTCTTAACGTTGGCCACCACTAAGAAATCAGTTAAATCAAAGAAAACCATAATACACGAAAGAATCTTTTTCTAGAATGACTTGACACTTCCTCTACTTCATTAATCTTCCAAGGTTCCCACAATGCTAGCTAAGGGAATTAACCGCTCATAGTTGTGAAACAATTCATGAAATTCATCAACAAAAACACAGAATTAATCTCACAATAGTGAAAGAATGAAACCCAAAGAGTCAGATCAATTATCCAAACAAAAACCAAGAACGCAACAATCCAAGATCAAAATTCAATCTTGGAATCAAAAGATATTTGTAATTGTAAACTAAGCCCAAGAGGGCATTCCTTAGCCTCTCATCGCATTAACTAACTAAGAACATCAAAAGGGTATTATATATTACATGGAATCCCTAGAAATCAAATCCCAAAGAAAAGCGGAAAACTTGAGTTGGTGGCCACCTATGGTGCCTTTTACGGGTCATAGGTGGCACCTACCAGGCCGTAGTAGACCACCATAGGTAGAAGACCAATTTTCAACTTCTTATTCTCTGATTGGTCTTATGGAACCTACGGTCTGTCACCTACATTCAGTAGGTGGTACCTATGGCCAGTAGGTGCCAAAGTAGCTAGCAGAAATTTTAGCTTTGAATTTTTTCTTCCGATTAGCTCCCAGAACCTAGTTTGCTACAACACAAAAACACACCATATACCCCAAAATACTCCTAAGTACTTGCATATTTATTGGTTTTAAGCATTAAAAGTTCGATGAATCCATATAATATCATTTCCCATGCCAACGACCTCTAAGATACTAAAATAGAAGCCGAACTTCCAATATTCATTGCCTTCTGGCTCAAGGCATCCGCTACCACGTTCTCATAGAACAAATGATGTAGAATAGAGATATTATAATCCTTAAGCAACTCCATCCATCTATGGGTCCTAGAATTAAGCTCTCTTTAGGTCATAAGATGCAGAAGAATGGATGATACATTTAGATCTCACAATGGGCTCCATAAAGATGATGCCTCCAAATCTAAAGCACGAAAACTATCGCCACCAAATTCAAATCATAAGTGGGGTAGTTTTTCTTGTGAAATTTTAGCAGCCTCAATGCATAACTAGTAACTCTAACCTGCTGCATCAATACACTACCTAAAACAACACCAGATGCATCACAAAATATAGTGAATCCCTCACCCTCAACAGGAAGAGCTCATATTAGAGATGAAGTGAGAAATCCCTTGAGATTCCAAATGCTCAACTCAAACTCTTCGAACCATTAGAAAGTAACCTCCTATTGAGTCAATCTGACCATCAGTGCTGCAATTGTAGCAAAATCCTTGACAAACCGCCTATAGTAACTGGCCAAACCAATGAAGCTGCGAACCTCAGATGGAGATATAGGCCTAACACAATCACGAATATCCTCAATCTTGTCACATCCACCACAACCCATCCTTAGACACCACATGTCTAAGGAATGTCAATGCTCAAGCTAGAACTCATACATAGACAAGTTGGTGAAAATCCTATAATCTCTCAAAGTATGGAGCATAATCCTTAAATGTTGCATATGTTTCTCTCTACTCCTTGAATACTCAAGGATGTCGTCAAATAGCACAATCACAAAGAAATCCAAATATGGCCTAAACATGCGGTTCATTAAATCCTTAAATGCTACTAGGGAACTTGGTCAACTCGAAACACACCACCAGGAACTCAAAATGACCATAACAAGTCCTGAAGGTTGTCTTTGGGATGCCCATATCTCGAATCCTCAACTGATGGTATCCCGATCTCAAGTCAATCATATAGAACATCGCTGCTCCCTAAAACTGGTCGAATAAATCATCAATGCAAGGCATAGCAAACTGGTTCTTCGTCATCATCATATTAAACAGCCTGTAGTCAATACACATACACAACAAACTATCTTTCTTTTTCATAAAAAAGATAGAAGCACCCCAAGGAGACACACTCAATCTAATGAAACCCTTTCCCCAAAGATCATGAAGTTGAGAATTCAACTCATTAAGCCTGACATGAGTTACATAGTATGATGCCATAGAAATAGGCTTGGTACCCGACTCAAGATTAATAATAATCTTAATATTGTGCTCAGGAGGTAGACCAAGTAGATTAAAAGGGAAAACATCAGAAAACTCATAGACTATAGGAACATAATCAAGCAAGGGACTTTTCGTACTAACATCATGAAAATAAGCAAGATAAAACTCGCAACCTCTTGAAATAAGTCTCCTAATCAGAATATAGGCTTCCAACTAATCGATCCCTGCCATAAAATTGAGCTATGCCGAGCATAACAAAGGTAATGGTCTTGAAAAAATAATCCAATACCACATGATTGGGGATAACTAGTCCGTACCCAGAATCACATCAAAATCCACCTTATCTAACATAATAAAATTAGTTTGAGTATCAAACACTCGATTAGTCATAACACATGATCTATTAAACTAATCCACTATTAAAGAATCACCTACATAGGATTAGATATGTATAACAAAACAAATAAAAAATCTCACGATAAATCTAACCACAAGGCATAATAAGTAGATACATAAGAATACTTGTATCTTGGATCAAATAAAGCAAAAGCCAACCGATGACATACTATAATCCTACCATTAATAGTTGCATCTAAAGACTCTACCTTGGATCTAGTAGGTATGATATACAACTGACCACGTCCTCCACTTAGCTGGTGTAACACCCCACATTTTACATGTACTAGTAATGTTCACTTAAAATGACATACGACTTGATTTAATTACTACTAAAATTTTTCAAGTGTTCAAGTGTTATATTGGGGCACTATATGGAAGTCTATTTAGAGACTGTGGCCTTAAACGAAAAAAAACATTGACATGCTTATGGAACTTAGGGAGCTAGCAGGTGAGTCACCTGTGTGCTTAGCTTAAAAATTATATATACATGAGGGAGAAGAATTCATTCATAAGTGAACTCACTTGAAGTCTAGACGTTAGTAAAAAGAAAGGGGAACGAAGACAAGGCTTAACGCCGAAACGTTCCAAGTCTTGTGACAAACGAAGCCCAAGTTAGGGAAGCTATTTAAGCCAATGGTTTAACATTATATTGGGCCAAGATGTTCAGCCCAAGATCTTTATATAATAGGCCCAACTACATTCATTCACTACTAACAAAATTGGGCCCAAACAAAGTGCAAGAAAGATTAAGGAAATGGGCCACTAAAGCCCATTGATTTAGAGATCCAAAAGGCCCAACTGAAAGGGGAAAATTAGTCATTGACCAATTTGAGTTAATCAGCTGGAAATATCAGGATAAAGTCGGTCTAAAGTCTCCTTAAAAAGGGACCAAAACCGAGCTCCTTGAGTTAACCAACAAAAGACCAAAAATTTCAGATTTTCTCTCTAAGTTTCTCTTGGCATTTCTTCACCTTGGAAGGCAACCAAAGGCTACTTTTTGAGTTCTTGAATTAGAACTACACCTTGGGAGTTAAGGTATGTAAAAATAACCATATACTTGATATGAATTTTCCATGGAAAACAAGATAAGTTGGCTGGTTCACTGTGCAGGAATTTCTGGACAGCTTGTGTCCTGAAAGTTGTTGTTTGGTTTTCTTGGCTTTGGAACGATTCTTACCCTGATTTTTCACTTTAATATGATATAAAGTTGAGGTTATTAACATGTTATAGTGTGTATATGGTTGCCAAGGTTGCTGGACTGTTTTGCTAGTTCTTTGGAAACAAGTATCCTTATATGATCTTATGTGCTTCCAAAATGGTATTGGACTGTTTTGTTGAGGGGGCTGTTGTTTCACGTTTCCCCCTACGTTTTGAGCTATTTTGTGACTATGTTAAGTTTTATTTGATGTATATATATGTTGGGAGCATCTGGTTCAAAATTGGGACAAGTATGAATTGTTAACGACGAAATGTAGGGAGGCGACGAGATGTTGTGCTTCTTAGTTGAGCGTTTAGTAAAATGGTTATGTGTTGTAGTTATGGACTGTTGCCAGCATGTTATAGAACTAATATAGGCTGTATACATCATGTATATGATAATGTATGCTGGTTGAATACAGTTAGAATTGAGAAAGTCGGAATAACACCATTGAGTTGATGGTTATACATTTGTTGCCAAAGTGTTGTGTCTTGTGAGATTGGGCTGTCCAGATGCATTGATTAGCTGCTAATACTAGCTTTAAAACATGATATTGTAGATAAATAGTTGGAAGAAAAGAAGTCATTTCAACGTAAAAACAAGTTGATATGTCGAGGTATGTAAGGCTATTCGATCTCTTATTATTTGGCATGGAATCCAAAGTCTTCACTGGAACATAGAGATCTTTACAAACTTCGACATAACCACTCCACTCTTTAACATGTACTTGTGTGTCCAGATTCGAGCATTGTCACTGCTGCATACATACATTGGGTACCATGACATCTGAGTCTTCTTTTTAGCTAAATAAAGTTCATACGTTGTTTATGTCCTACATGTTTCACTAATTGTACAACCCACTCTTTTCACTATGACATGATGTTACATGGACACATACTTGTCATTTGTCATGCTTATAGTCTTATAGCTCAAATGTTACGACCACCAAAGATTCATCTCAAAAGTAATAAGAAGATTTATGTCTACAGTTGCTTCTGATGGGTGGTATCCCAGGGGTGAAAGAATCACCTAGCATGGGTCAATCCCAGTATTACAGGGGGTATCCCAGGGGTGAAAGGAAAGCCTAGCATGGGTCGATCCTGATATAGATTTACCACTGATCAGCTGGTCATCTGTATTACATGCTGTGCACAGATTATACAAGCAATAAGAGTAAAGTAACATAATTGTTATAAGATACATGACTCCACAATATTCATAAAGGTGGTCTTTTACCCTACAGCAGTACATGGTTTAATTTGAGTTTTTACCTCATATATAGTACATGTTACCTTACATATTCAGTACATTATTTCGTACTGACGTCCCTCTTGGGGGACCTGCATTCCATGCTGCAGGTACAGAAGCTAATAAACCTCCCCAGTAAGAGTACAGGATATCAACTGCAGTCACTGAGCTCCAGGTTGCTTCGGGGCTTTGAGTCTTATCATATCTTTTTGTATTGTATAGTATCTTATCATGAGGCGGGGCCTGTCCCGACCCTTGTAAGATAATGTTTCTTGTCTAGAGGCTTTGTAGACTACGTAAGGTATAGTATGGTCATGTATCGTACCGTAGACATTGTGGCTTCAACGGCCTAGTCATATAATATCTTTTGGCTTGCTAGTCCTATTTATTTTTTGAGGGCATGTTTAGTATGAAAGTAACTTATAATGTTCATAGGTAATGTATCGCTACAGGTTGGTTCTCCCGAGCCTTACCGGCAACGGGTGCCAGTCCGCCTTAATAGGATTTGGGGCGTGACAGCTGGGCTCTTGACCGATCTCCTATCTTACCTATTTGAGTACCTCCGCGAGCACCATATGGACAACCCTGATGACCATGCATACCACCTCAAGCTAGGAGATATACTACCCTAAGCAGTAGAATACTTTTAACTGAAGGAACCATCGCTCCACTAATGGGGCATTCTCTTGAGAAATAGCCAAAGGCCATACAACCATAACATGCCCCTGGTGTTGTACAGGACCCAATAGATCAAACTGACACAAAATAACCACCACTACTGGAATAGAAAAAAGATGAACCCCTCAATGGATGACTACTACTTTGACTAAGATGATCACTGTAACTATAGTGGCCTCCATTAGTGATGAAAGATCCAACTAGACAGGCCCTGATTCTTATAAGGCTGATACGGAAGGTACCCACCCTGAGAACCATTGTCTCTGAACCATGAGTTACTATGGCTCCCACTGAAACGACTCTAATATTATGACCTCTTATTGCTGTCCCCATAGACCTCACAATACATCCTCTTCCTAGCCTATGCATGATCAGAAAATTTAGAAAAATATCTACCAGTAGTAATGAAACTCTAGGTGTCTATGCAAAGAGAAAGCCTTAATCCTCGTACAAAGCATCGAACCCACTCATTCTGGACTTGTAGAATAGAAGTAACATGTCTAGCTAACTCATGAAATCGGTCCTCATACTTCACAACCCTGCTCTAAACTTGAGAGTTGATTGATCAAGAAATCTATAAGACTATGAGACATATACTTCTCTAAGAATACCTCAGAGAATAGAGACAATGTCATAAGGGGAGATACAACCGACCTAGATTCTAGATGACCTCTCCACCAATGTCAAGACACCAAATCTAACTGAAAAGTAGTATAATCCAAACTACGAGTCTTAACTAGGTCAAAATTTCAGAGCCTATCCTCACAAGAAATCAATAACTCATAAGCAACCTCGTCCGAAGCACCAGAAAACCTAAACGGAGCTAATCTTATGAATCTACCCAACACTTTATGCGCCTCTACAAACATTGTAGGTTGGGCAACCACTGGATATGCTATTACAAGCAGAGAAATCACCGGCGTAGTAGGGACCTTAGATTAGGGAACCGCAGTTACAAGTTGTGCCTGCAACTAAGTACCACTTTAATCCGCAGACTGTTCAACAGCAGATGGTCCACCACCAAATAATCCTAAGAGTTTAACCAATCATCTTAGAGAAGTGAAGAGGAAATAAAACCAGGTAGATCCTAGATGGTCCCTAGCCCACCATTAGATGGGGTGGAGAAATCACTAGCTCGAGAGCAGGAATAGGGTCTAGCGAAGGCTCCCTACCCTAGTATCTATCTTGAGCTTCATTTCTCAGTGGTCCTCAACCTCTCAATCATTCATAAACTATAATAGGATCCCTAATCAAGGACTTTGGGTCCTCGTCTCGTGTAGCGGGAACACGCATCCTAACCATCTGTGAAAAAGTAAAACCAAAGAAATCTTTAGAAACCAACTCAAACTCCTAGGACAAAATGAGTGAAAGAATTGAAGGCCTCCTAAGAATGTCCTATAGTTTCCCGAAGATAAGAAATGGACGTCATTGTTTTGATACACATGATTCTACTGGACACTTACTTTTGTACCAACAATATCGGTGAACCTGCCTCTAATACTAGTTTTTCACGATTCAATTTCTAAGTCATTGTGGAAACTACTTTATCCCCCCAGTAGGTAAGAAAAACCATAGCCTGGAGCTATGAGTAATGGGCTAATTTGGTGGGAAAATGGCATAAATGTAGGAATTTTCAAGCAAACACTTATATCCATAAATCGGGTAAATAATAGTAATAACAATAATAGTACTAATACGGAGGGTAAATAAGAGAAAATCAACATTCCCCAACCTAGTACAGTTAGTATAAAAGATGGTAACAAAAGAGATATGAGTACTGTAATAGTCAAATACAAATTAGCCTCGATTAATGAAAGACCGGACATAAATAGAAGAAGGAAAAAAGGGCAACTCTGGCTTTGACAGCTTACCCTATCTTCAAACTAAAGCAGAAAAATTGCGGCATCAACGGTAGCACAAGTACTCGAATCTAAATAAAAAAGGCACAGAAGTTTAGTATGAGTACCAAAGCCACGGGTACTCAGTAGGCATAACCGACTGGCTAAGTTGAATCATAATATAAGTACAATAAATATATAGAATAAATAAGCTAAGTAAAGATAAAAGGGAAAACCCAAAATAATGCTGAAAATGTTGTAAATAAACAAATAAATAATTTAGAATAATAACCTAAAGAATGCATGAAAATCACTACAAAACTGTCTCCCATAAGCCAGTAAGTGTGAAAATAAAAATAACCAAATATGGGAACCCATAAGCTCAGAGGGTAAGAGGGAAATCAAGGAGAATAAGTAACCAGAATTATACTAAACAACCATATCTCAAGCCATAACCAAGAATCATTCCTTACCATAAACCTCGGACTAGAACCAATGCTATAACTGTCACAAGAAACCCCTTAATACATGTTTCAAACCAACACTTGTATAATCAAATGTCAGACTTGAATTAAAACTCATATAATGAATAACATTGGGATCGAACAGGTCATAAGATCATAAATTATCATGACCCAAAACCAAGGATCATATGACACTTGTCACGAAATATCCTTTACAAGTAAGCTTGTCACCCAAACTGATATGAGGACAAACGATGCATATATAGCAAAAATGCCAAAAAAACATGGTGTCCTGATATAAGAACTCCAAAACATATCTGGAATGTCAAAAGATACAATGATAGTCCAAAAAGGATCAAAATCAATCACTAAATACCAAATAAGACATAAAAATAGACAGGAAAAGGTAGTAGGCCAACTCCTAAAGCATAGGATATCCACTACCTCAAATATACTCCAAATGCCACCTGAATTAGCAATTTGTGAGGTACACTCATACTTAGATCTGCACGAAAAGGGTGCAGTAGGGATGACTACCATCCACTTATACTAAGTAGGTATCATAGGTCGACTGAATAAACTAGAAAATAAACTATATAAACATAAACTATGGGCACGTCCTCTACAATCAAAAAATGTCCCCAATGGCATCCCACACCGTCTCTACTAATAGTTCTACAATATATGCATATAATAAGTACTAATACAAGAAAAAACATTGATATACACGTATACCAGGTACAAGTAAGGAAGCGTATACAAATAGAAAGATATCACAACCAGCACAGAAACACAATACAGAATAAGCACGTTATATATGGAATATGATAAAGATGATGATGATGATGCATGAGGTCGTCACACAACCTTTGTATACACCTATCGAGTTATTCTCCCGAGGTAGAACCCACGGGGGGTTCATCAACCCATATACAACCAATATCCAAAATCAATATCTATAACTAATCTCTAGCATATACATCGGTAATGAGTTTTTAAAGATATCACATTTTCTATTAGAAAAGGCCGGCATTTCTAGTATTTCCAAGTTGTTACCAAAGTTTAATAAATGAATATAATACGAAGATGTAATTCTCACAACCAACCAAAATGAGAATATCTAATATCAAACCAATATACCAACTATGTAAATCTCCACTCAAATTAGCCAACCATCCATGATCCAATATAATTCATAAACCATCAAGTGAAACATGCAAGAAAATGTCATTGATACAACATAAATCCAAAAATCTAGGTTTTTTGCCACCAAAAAGTGTACAATCAAGCATAAATATACCGATACCAGACCAACGACATTATAAAAGACCCCACTCAATCACACATCGCAAATAATTTCTCAAAACCACAAAATATTATCCACATAGCCCCTCACATAATCACATGAATTACTAAATATATTTTCCATGATACAACCCCCTACCCATATCATCTTTTTGAATTATTATCAACTACCCAACAAGGCTAAAGAAGGTTAAGCCATAACCTAACTCGAATACTGAAAATTGGTCCAAAAGGCCTTCAATTCAAGTTTTCCCCTCACAAATGGATTCAGAATCAAGTAAAACATATCAATATAGAATCTACCCATCAAAAGAAAGCCAATGATACCCATATTGTCCACTTTTGAGTAGGGATCAAAATGAACTCCCAAAATAGGGTTTCAAAAAAGAACGGTAAAATAAAAAGTTTTGTCCAAAAAACTTATTTCCCAATATTAAGGGAACTCATAGAATAAAACCCAAGTGAAATAGGGCAAACTTGGAGTTTTGAATCAAAGAAATGGTTATTTGGGCCTTTCGAGCCTAAATCTCCAAATTCCACCTTTAAATCCATGTCTAAACAAGATTTAAATGATAACATCAAAGAAAAATAGTTAAAATAGGAGTTCAGAGCTTATCCTAAATATGGAAATAGAGGAAATCACCTAAAAATCCTAATACTCAAAGCTCAAAGTGTCTAAAATTATAAGGAAAACAAGAAAAGAATATTATATACCCAGGTGTCAGGTGCAGCTAAAGTGGTCAAGTAGCCACTTTAGTAGTCACGCTAAAGTGATCAAGTACTACTTTGGAAGTATCCACAATGCGTATTAGTGTGCTAAAGAAGACAATGACCACATTAGCGCCCCCTTGAAAAGAGGATGAGGGCCAAAATATTCTTGCCCAGCTAGTTGCCAACTGTTAAAATAGCCAAGTGGCTCTTTACCGCCTGCCGCTAAAGAGGCCAAAGTGGCACTTTAATGGTTGCACCAGCTAAGTGATGCACTAGCTATGGAGACTTAGATAGTTCCATGTTTCTGCGAACCCCTCGGGATTCATTCTGAATCCTCATAACACAAGCGAACTATGCTACCCTATCAAAATTGATGCTCCAAACTTAATTGTGCTTTTAGAATTTTGAAAAAACAATGTTTTCCCAGAATTGACCACCACTGAAACCTATTTTCATAACGTTCCAAATGGAGGATCGAAATGAGGTATAAAAGTCATAAAACTACACTAACCATGTTACCAACCTAAAATCAACGTTCTAGATCTGCTGGAATAGTCTATTTTGACATTCGATGCACAAATCAAATGATGTTGACCAAGTCCACTAATAAACCTTTCAGACCATCAAAAATCACAATTTTGCATAAATTACACTAAAATACATTGGGAATCGTTCCAATCATTCCCACTTCCTAAAAATGCCACAATGCAACCACGAAGAGGTATAAAATGGTCAAATCACAGAAAAATAAATATTTCACTCAAATCACCAAAAATCAGGTTATTACATCATTTGCCAATAAGAATCTAGTTCGTCCTCAAACTAAGGGCAATACAAATACCTAAATCAGCAAAAATTTAGGGATAACTACTAGGGCATATCAGACTTGACCTCCTAAGTAGACTCATCAACAAGTCAATGCCTCCAGTGGATAGTAACCATAGGAGTAATTGTAGAATACAATCGTCTAACATCCCTAGATGAATGGAGATGGGCTTCTTAATAAAACATAATTGCTCATCTAACTGGATAGAATACCAATGAATGACATGAGACTCGTCTAGAGCGTAACGCTGAAGCATTTAAATATGAAACTAAATGAACAACTAATTTATTTGGAGGTAATACTAACTTATATTCTATATCCCCAATAGTTTGAAGAATCTCAAAAGGTCTAATATACCCGAGGCAAAACTTGCCCCTCTTTCCCAACCTCATCACGCCCCTTTTGGGTAATACACGAAGGAAGACACAATCTCTAACATTAAATCTCAAGGCACAAAGTTTATGATAATCGTATTTCTGCCTAATCTGAGTTGCTCAAAGTATATCCTTAATGACCCAAACTCTATCTAACGACCTAAAAATAAATTCATACCTCGAGGTCTAATATCAAAAACCTCAAACGAGCCAGCTAAAGAGCGACAATGCCTACCATATACATTCTATAAAAGGAGACATATCAATTCTTAAATAGAAGTTATTATTATAAGAAAACATCACCTAATCTAGATGTTTCTCCCACTGACCTCAAAAGTCTATGACACAAACGCAGAGTATATTCTCCAAAACCTAAATAGTCTGATATGACTTACCATTAGTCTGGGAGTGAAAAGTTATACTTAAATCAACTTGGGTACCTAACTCTCTCCTAAAAAGTCTTCCAAAAGTAAGATGTGAACACTAAAACTCGATCTGAGATGGCAGACAATGGTACACCATGAAGATGAACTACCTTATGGATATAAATACGGGCCAACATTTAGAGCCAAAGAAGACCTGAACCAAAGTGGAATAAGTAGATTTGGTCAATCAATCCATGATGACCCAAACACTATCAGGACCATGAGAAGTACGAGGCAACCTAAACACTAAGTCTATAGTGACGCGTTCTCATTTCTACTTAGGAATGGATAACCTCTGAAGCAAATCCATAACATCCTTCCTCATACCACCCTCTCAGTAATGCTGTCTTAAATCATGGTACATTTTAGTCACTCTCAGATAGATGGAATACCTGGAAGAAAGAGCCTCATCTAAAATTAATCTAATCTAATCATCCACTTTCGGCACACAAACATGGCCCCTAATCCTTAAAAAAATATTAGAATCAAGAGATTCTTCCTTTGCCTCACCACTCAATACCTTATCCCAAATTTGACTTAGACCAACATCATCAAACTAATGAACCTGAATCTACTCCATAAAGGAACACATAGCTTCAACAAATGCCAAAACACAACTAGGTGTCGAAATATGAAGCCTATTAATATGGTTAGCAAAAAACTAAACCTCTAAGGTCAAGGCCTCTTCTAGATCCAAAGATGCACCATGCTACCCATGTTAGTCACATTCTAGCTAAAGGAATCTACAACTATATTGGCCTTTCTCGAATGATAGAAGATATCCCAGTTATAATCCTTAAGCAATCAAGCCAACAATGCTTACTCATATTAAGATCTCACTTAGTGTAAAAATACTGAAGTCTATGATGATCCGAGAAAATCTCAAAATAAACTCCATACAAGTAGTGCCTCCACAACATCAAAGCTAAAACAACCACGCATAACTACAAATCATTTGTAGGGTAATTCCACCCATGGGGCTTTAGTTGACGAGAAGCATAAGCAATCACCTTACCCTCCTGCATCAACATAACTCCTAACCCAAAAAATGAAGCATCATAAAAGATGGTAAAACCCACGTCGAAGCATTAGACCACAGTAAGGAAATCTTCTTTTGAGTCAACTTGGCAAATGGAATTGGAAAAGATGAAAAAACCTCAATAAAATTCCAATAGTAGCTCGCTAAACAAATAAAAGTATGAATCTCAATAAAAAAAGTAGACCTAGCCCAATCATGAACTACAACAATCTTGGCTGGATCAACCATAATCCATCCTTGGTCACCATATGACCCAAGAAAGAATGGACTCCAACCAAAACTCATACTTGGAGATCGGCCTCACTCATGGAATAATCCAAGATATCATCTATAAATATAGTGAAAAAAGAGTCAAGATACAATTGAAATACCCAGTTCATTAATTTCATGAATGCAGTTGGGGTATTAATCTACCTGAACGATATGTCAAAGAACTCACAATGATTGTACCAATTCACAAAAGTATCTTCAGAATACCAATGCTCTAATCCTCAACTGGTAACGCCCAATTCAAAAATCAATCACTGAAAACACTGAAGAACCCTGAATCTAATCAAATACATCATCAATACAAGAAAGAGGTTACTTATTCTTAATCATCACTTTGTTCAAATACTGATAATCAATACACATATGCATAGACCCATTATTTTTCTTCACAAACAAGACATGAGTATCCTAAGGTGATACACCAGGTCAGATAAATCCCTTATACAACTACTCTTGCAATTGATCCTTCAATTCCTTCAAATTCGTTGGGGCTATCTTATAAGAAAAAATAGAAATAGGCTTAGTGCCTGACTCAACATCAATGGCAAAGTCAATATCACGATTTGGAAGCATACTAGGAAAATTCATAGGAAAAATATTCATGAACTCATTAACAACTCGAAAGAATCCAAAGAATATGGTGAAGCGATATTAGTATAATGAATATGAGCCAAATAAGACAAACATCCTCTGTCGACCAATCAATAAGCCTAAAGAAAAGATATAACTCTCTTGGAACTCGAATAAAGCACACCCTTCCAAGAAATCCTTGACACACCTGGTGGAGCTAAAGTCACGGTTAGTATGATAGTCTAGCATAGTATGATAAGGACCTAACCAATCATACCCAAAATAAAATAAAAAAATCTACCATATCTAGGACAACTAAATTTGCCCGTGTCACGACCACCAAAAGTCATGACACATGATCGGTATTGACATAACCTAAACTAAGGTCTTGTCGTAATGGGCAATCCCAAGTCTAACTATGACCGATAACCGCCCTCATTACCTAACCCAACTACCAAATACATACCTTGAGTCGGCTAAATTCCTAACATATAACAAGATAGAGTATTTAACCATGTGGTGACTTTGGGATAAGTCTGCATAAGAGACCAACCCTACCAAGCCCAACCACCTAATATCTATCCAATTGCCAAATCAAAACCATTAAACCAAATACAAAGTATAATAATCTAACGTATGTATATATACATGACATAAATAATCCTTACCATACAAAAGTCGACAGTTGACCATAAAAAGCCTCAAAACCAGACCAAAGAGGACCTAATCGAGACATGTACCAGATATGGCCATAAATCGAGTCTATAAAAGATAAAAATACATAAAGTAATCCATGAAATGAAATAGATGCCTTCAAAACTATAGAAGCTCACCACATCAATCCAACAACTGATCCTAAAGTCTAATAGCTAAGCAGGAAGAGTGATATTATCAGTTCCTACATTGCGTGGGGATCAGCTACCCGAAGATTGGATAGCAGGTGAATGCCTGCATCCACCCAAGATAAGGATAAAATAATGCCAACCAATAAAAATCCAAGTAAAACAAACCATATGCATACAAACCATACATATATATACATCACTATGTCGGGAAAGGGAACTGGGTTTAGTAAGGCATTTAAAAACTTTACCAGGGTTGTGTAGCTTTGTTGTCCAAAACCAACCATGGGTTGTATGGGTTCAACTCCCCTATTAAAAAGGCCTCAGTGCATGAAGCAACCAAGGAAGAAATTTTAGGATGAATAGTACATCCCCCAAAATATAAAGTGTGTCATCATGCATATGATCACTAGGACTAAACCTCACATTGACAAATATAAGTTTCTAGTTTCAGTCCCTCCGGGACCCCCACCTTCCATGGTGTTGCTACATACCCAACCATTATTTCCTAATTATAAACCATTACCAACAAACTAAACCATTATCCATTTATTAACCAAGGTCATTAGTATTGTCATACCAACTATAACTTGCAAGTATTGTCCATAGCCAACCATTTATAGCTTAAGGGATTCCCATGTACCTTTCAATTCACCATATTAAACCACTTATGGATTCCTATGTGCCCCACAAGTATGATTATTTAGAACATAACCATAATTCAAGCCATTTCCATACACTTGGGGGATTTCTGTGTACCATACAAGGTTTTTATTTATACAATCCATAACCATTCCAAACCATGCACACCATTTAAACCATTTCAGACCATTCCAAACATTTAAAGTATTTATATCATTCAACCTATTTAAACTATGTAAGATAATCCAAATCTATTTAGAGTTCCATTACCAAACCAAACCATGCAAGAGTTCCAATAAAAGTTCAAAAATAGAGTAAAAATATTATTTTAGGTATTTTATCAAACTTGTTGAGGGAATACCTTTACCAAGACCAAAACTAAAGTATAAACCATAATAATTAGGGTTACTCAAGGCCCATTAGCTAAACCATAACCAACCAACACCCATTTATGCAAACCATTACAAAAAACATATAAAAATATAGTTTAAACTAAGACCCAACAATATGCATAGAGACTCTCAAAATTATTTCAAAACCCCCCTTTATGATTTCACAAATCAATGTTTAAAAGACATTAAATCATGCCTTAAGTTTGAACTAACAATGAGGGAAGAAGTACATGCCTTATACATGATGATTCATGGAAGAAATCTTGACCTATGAGACCTTAGAAGAACACATGAAGAAACCCTAGCCTCTAATCTTCAAGAATGAGTTTGAGAGAGTATTTGAGGTGTTTTAATCCTTTACCAATTATTATGGAAGGCCACCAAGGGTTATAAAATGTTATGACTTATGGCTTTTGAAGTAGGAAAGGTCCGAACTAATCTTGACTTAAAATTAAAACAAGCCACGATGTAGGGTACGACTCACCCTTGCCATTCATATCCTATGGTATGAGTGGTACCCCAACTCATACCCAAAACCTTACCAAGTCCCTACACACTAGTCACTATATGAATAAACAACCTATCTCATACCTTAGTGTATAAGTGATACAACAGATCGTAACCACCTATTGTATCATTGACAGTTTTACTAGGCCAATCATTCAAGTACTATATGACTTAGCCTTACATCCCTTGTATATTTCTGTATGACTCATACCATGATGAGTCATATCTTGGTAATAAATCAAACCAAACATACAGCCTAGTGTATGAGTGAACCCTTAATACAACCCCTAACTCATATCCAAGGGTACGAGTGATACCCTTGAGCCATACTAAGTCCATAAGTAAAAAACAAAGAAAATTTTGCAAGGGTCCAAGTCCTAAGGTGTTTCAGTCTCCCCCAGTAGGATCATTCATCCTCAAATGATGGGTAAGGGTAGGAACAAGCATGAGTTTACAAATTAATATCCATCAAACTTAGAAGACAAAGACATACACTAAGATATGAATATCACCATATGTCCTAAGCACGATTTACACCCCAATACCTCCATTCTGACCTCTAACTAAGCTAGAAAACAAAGTTGCAACAGCAACCATTCCTCACCATTAACCAAGTTAGAAACAAAGATATGATTAAGAAAACATACCCTACGCATGAGTTCAAGAATAAAGAACCAACATGGATACTTGGACTCCGTGTACTCCCCCGCATCCTAAATGGCTTTCTCATACTTTTGGATTCACCATGGAACCTTTACTGAAGCCACACCTTTTATTTGGAACTGGCAAACTAACCAATTAAAGAATCCTCATTGGGACCCGCCTTAAATAACAAATAATTTGAGATACAAATACCACCCAAAGGAACAAATAAACCAAGGACCATCCACACTTTACCTTCACACAATACATAGATTACTAGATAGATGGACTCATGCTAAAGACCAAGTCCAATTTGATTTATAATTTACCACGATATTAGCTACGAGAGCTTGAGTCTAACTATACACCACTTCCATGTTCAAGCCTAACTAAAGATAAAAGGAGTTAACTTCTGCCACCAAGCCCTACTCCTTACATCTATCCCAAAATAATACAACGCCTCAATCACAGTTATATTTGGAACCCATGAGTGAAGAACAAGGACAAACAATATCCAACCATTATAACTAAACCTGCCAACCTATGATTGAACACCAAAAACCATTCAAATACTAAGCCATGAAGGAAATTCTTAAAACCATGCCTTATAATATCTCTTAAGTACCCAACACAACTGTTGGTATACCTACCAATCACAACATTCAAGCCTACTGCTTATATTCCCGCGGTATGATCTATCCTTCCAAAGATGCATTTAATATTTCACAAAGGCTTCCACCACCTATTTGTTTTCTAACCATTTCTCATGAAAACAACCTTACCTCACCTTCCAAACCCTCAACTCTGGTAGCCACCCTAGACTCTCCCCCACTTAGGGACTTCTATAGTCCCTATTTCACAATATCACCATGCTTCCCAATTCCATTACTATCCTAACACAAGGAAAATCATTTAAGAAACTAAATTACAAGAATTGTCAAGGCCACCCAAGTCAAGACAAAGACCCCTAAAATATGACACAACACCATATGTACGAAGTACTTCATAGCCACCACCTAGACTATAAATAAAGAAACATCCTAACCAAACCAGACTATAAAAAGTGTCCTTAGACTTGAAACCAAAAGAAACACAACCATACATACCATGAGTAATGCAATGTACAGTCAAAACTCATATTTAGGAAACAAGACAAATGTTAAATGCAAACCATAGGCATCCGAGCTATAAGAATGCATATAACACTAGTAGATTACCAAGATAAAAGAGAATCACCAGAATATGCAACCCGACCTTCCCTTGAAGCCACCACTAAAAGAAAATTCTAGATTTACCATCGACCTTCATCACATTTCACCTACAAGAATAATATTCTGCTCTAATAAGTGATACCGATGATGTACACCAGGGATGCTTGGTTCTTCTATAACAAAAATGTTATTCTCTTGTCGTAATGTGCAACCCCAAGTCCAACCAGTATCGGGAACTGCCTCGTTACCCAACCTAACAACCAAATATATACCTTGAGTTGGCTAAATTCTAAACATATAATAAGATAACATATTTAACCATATGGTGACTTTGGGATAAGTCTACATACGAGACCAACCCAACCAAGTCCAACCACCCAATATCCAACCAATCGTCAAACCAAAACCATTAAACCAAAATAGAAGTATAATAATCCAACGTATGTATATATACATAAACTAAACAATCCATACCATACCCAAGTCCAGAGTTGTCTATACAAAACCTCTAAACCAGGCCAAAAGTACCTATTTGGCAAATGCCCCCGATATAGCCCTTAGTCTATAAAATACAAAAATACATAAAGTAATCCATGACATGAAATAGAAGTCTTCCAAACTATAGAATCTCACTACTTCAATCCAACAACTAATCCCAAAGTCCTATAACTAAGTAGGAGGAGCAGAATATCTGATTTTTGCATTGCATGGGGATATAGCGGCCCGAAGGTGGGTTAGCGGGTGACCACTAGCATGTATTTAGGATAAGGATAAAATAATGTCAACCAATAAAAAGCCAAGTAAAACTAACCATATGCATACAAATCATACATATATATAAATACATAACCTTGTCGGGAAAAGGAATCGGGTTTAGCATGCCATTTAAAATCTTTACCTAGGTTGTATAGCTCTGCTGTCCTAAACCACCCACAGGCTATATGGGTTCATCGCTCCCTGATGAAAGGTCCCCAGTGTATGAAGACTCACGAATTGGGAAGAAAATCTGTGATGACTTGTACATCCACCAAAATTTAAAGTGTGATATCATGTACAGGTCACTATGACCAAACCTCACATCGTAAATATGAGTTTCAAATTTTGGTCCCCTCGGGACTCCTACCTTCTATGGCTTTGCTACACACCCAACTATTATTGCCCAATTAAAAATATTACCAACCAACCAAACCATTATCCATATATATTAACCAAGTCCATTGGTAGAGGTATCGTCATATAAACTATAACTTACAAGTATTGTCCATAGCCAACCATTTATAGATTAAGGGATTCCCATATACCGGTCAATTTAGCATATTAAACTACTTGGGGGATTCTTATGTACCCCACAAGTATGATCATTTAGACTATAACTTTTATTCAAACCATTTCCATTCACTTTGGGAATTCCCATGTACCTCACAAGGTTTTCATTTAAACAAACCATAACCATTCTAAACCATGCACACCATTTAAACCATTTTAGACTATTCCAATCATTTAAAGAATTTATCATTCAACCTATTTAAACAATATAAGACCATCCAAATCTATTTCGAGTTCTATTACCAAATCAAACTATGCGAGAGTTCTAATAAAAGGTCAACAATAGAGTAAAAACATTCTTTTAGGCATTTTATCAAACATGTTGAGGGCATACCTTTACCAAGAAAAAAAATCGAAGAAAACCATCATAATTAGAGTTACTCAATACTTATTTGTTAAACTATAACCAATATCACCCGAATATTCAAACCATTACAAAAAATATTTAAAAATATAGTTTAAAACAAGACCCAACAATATGCATCAAGACCCTCAACATTAGTTAAAAACCACCATTTATGATGTCACAAATCAATATTTAAAATAAATTAAATCATGCCTTTAGTTGAAACTAACAATGGGGGATGAAGTACACGCCTTATAAATGAAGATTCATGGATTAAATTTCACCTATAATCCCTCTGAAGAACACATGAAGAAACCCTAGCCTCCAATCTTCAAGAGTAAGTTTGAGAGAGTATTTGAAGTGTTTTAATCCTTTAACAAGTGTTATAGAAGGCCATAAGTATTATACTACATGAAGATATAAGAGTTTTGAAGTATGAAATGTTTGAACCACCCTTGACTTAAAATTAAAACAAGCCAAAATATAGTGTACGAGTCACCCATGCCATCCGTAGCCTATGGTATTAGTCGTACCCCAACTCGTACCCAATACCTTGCAAGACCCTATACACTGGTTCTAATATGACTCACCAACCTAACTCGTACGTTAGTGTATGAGTGATGGACCATACCATACCCACCGATCATATCTTGGATAATTTACAAGGCCAATTATTCAATCACCATACGACTTACCCTTGCACCCCTCGTATATTTCTATTCAACTCATACCTTTATGAATCATATCTTAGGATGAACTCAAACCAAACATATAGACTAGTGTACAAGTTAACCCTCAATACAACCCCTAACTCATATCCAAGGGTATGAGTGGTACCTTTGAGCCGTACCAAGTCCATAAGTGCAAAGCAAAGGAAATTTTGCAAGGTTCCAATTCCTAGGGTATTTTAATCTCCCCCACTAGGATTATTCATCCTTGAATGACGGGTAATAGTAGGAACAAGTATGAGGTAACATATTAATACCAATCATACTTAGAAGACAAGGTCATACACCAAAATAATAAGATCACCATAGACCCTAAGAACAATTTACACCCCAACACCTCCATTACGACCTCTAACTAATTTAGAAAAAAAAATGCAAGAGAAACCATTCCACACCTTTAATGAAGTTAGAAACCAAGATTTGATAAAGAACACATACCCTACACACTATTTCTAGAATGAAGAACCAATGCGGAACTTGAACTCCATGTCCTTCTCTGCATCCTAAATGGCTTTCTCGAACTCTTAAGTTCACCTTGGAACCTTTAATAAAGCCAAACCTTTCATTCAGAACTGATGAACCTATCGATTCAAGAACACTCATCGGGACCCCTTAAAGAAAAAACAAATCAAGAGAGCAATATAACACAAATGAACCCACAAACCAAGGACCATCCACGCCTTACCTCTACATAACAAATAGATTACCGAATGAATGGACTCATGCTAAAGAGCAAGTTCAACTCGATTTAGAATTTACCAAGACATATCGCTATGAGAGCTTGAGTCTAACAATATATCACTACTATGTTCAAGTCTATCCAAAGCTAAAAAGTGTTAGCGTTGGCCACCAGGCACTACTCCTTACATCTATCCTGAAATACTACTTTGCCTCCATCAGTATTATATTATGGAACCCATGATTAAAGGACATTAACAAAACATATCCAACCATTATAACCAAAACCCCCAACCTATGATTGAATACCAAAAACCATACTACTAAGTCATGAACGTAATTCTTAAAACCATGTCTTATAATATCTCTCAAGTACCTAACACAACTGCTGGCATACTTACCAATCACAACATTCAAGCCTACCTCTTATAGGCCCGTGGTATGAACTATCCTTCCATAGATATAGCACCATTTAATATTTCATAAAGGCTTCCACCTCTTATTTCTTTCCTAACTATTTCTCATGATAACAACCTTATCTCACTTTTTGAAATCTCAACTCTGGTAGTCACCCTAGACTCTCCACCACTTAGGGAATTCTATATTCCCCATTTCACAACATCACCATGCTCCCCAATGCCACTACCATCCTAACACAAGGAAAATCATTCAAAGAACTAAATTACAAGAATTGTCTATGCCACCCACGGAAAGACAAATACAACAAAAATAAGACACGACACCATAGGCACGACGTAGTTTATAGCCACCAGCTAGACCATAAATAAAGAAACATCCTAACAAAACCAGACCTTAAAAAAGAGTCCTTAGATTGGACAATGAGAGAAACACAACCAAGCATACCAGATGCAATGCAATGTAATGTCAAAAATCATATTTAGGGAACAAGGAAAATGCAAAATAAATCTTAGGCATTCGTGCAATAAGAATGCGTATGACACTAGCAGAGTACAAAGATAGAAGAAAATCACAAGATTATGCAACCCAACCTTCCATTAAAGTCTACCACTTAAAGAGAATTCTAGATCAATTACCAAACTTATCCCATTTTACTTACAAGCATAATACTCTGCTCTAATGAGTGTCACCAAGGACGTATACAAAGGATGCTTGGTTCTTTTATATCCAAAACCTTTTTCTCTTATCGTAATGAGTAATTCTAGTATAACTATGAACGGGAGCCATCCCCGTTACCCTACCCAACAACCAAATACATACTTTGAGTCAGATAAATTCTGAACATATAACAAGATAGCATATTTTACCAAGTGGTGGCTTTGGGAAAAATATAAATACAAGACCAACACAACTAAGTCCAGCTACCCAATATCCAACCAATAGCCAAACCAAAACTATTAAACCATAACCAAAGTGTAATAATCCAACGTATGTGATACATGACATAAAAAATCCATACCATACTCGAGGCTAGAGTTGTCCATACAAGGCCTATAAACTAGACTAAAGAGTACCCTATCGGGATATGCCCCTGACATAGCCATAAACTAAATCTATTAAAGACAAAAATACATAAAGTAATCTATGACATGAAATAGATGCCTTCTAAACTATGGAAGATCACCACTTCAATACAACAACTAATCCCAAAGTTTGATAGATAAGCAGGAGAAGTGTTATAGCCTGTTCTTGCATCGAGTGGGGATATAGTGACCCAAAGATAGGTTAGTGTGTAAATGCTATCATGCACTCAGGATAAGGATAAAATAATTCCAACCGGTGAAAAAATAATTAAAACCAACCATATGTATACAAAACATACATATATATACATAGCCATGTCGGAAAAGGGAATCGGGTTTAGCAAGACATTTAAAACCTTTACCTGGGCTATGTAGCTTTGTTGTCCCAAAACACCCATGAGCTATATGGGTTCAGCTCCCCCTGTTGAAAAAGCCCCAATGTGTAAATCCCATGATCAAGGATGAAAACCTAGTATGCCTAAAACATCCCCCAAAACATAAAGTGTGACATCATGAACACGATAACTAGGACCAAACCTCATATCAAAAAATTTGAGTTTCCAGTTTTGATCTCGCTAGGACCCACACCTTCCATGACTTTGGTACATACCCTACCATTATTTCCCAATTAAAAAACATTACCAACCAACCAAACCATTATCTATTTATTACATAAGGACATTAGTAGTGGTATCATCATACTAACTATGACTTGCAAATATTGTCCATAGCAAACCATTTATACATTAAGGGATTCCCATGCACCCTATAATTCACTAAATTAAACCACTTTGTGGATTCCCATGTACCCCGCAAGTGTGATCATTTAGTCTATAACTATTATTCCAACTATTTTCATTTACTTATGGGATTTTCGTGTACCCCACAAGGTTTTCATTTCAACCAGCCATAACCATTCAAACCTTGTACACCATTTAAATTATTTTTGAATGTTCCAAACATTTAAAGCATTTATATTATTAAATCCATTGAAGTTCCATATAAGAACATCCAAATCCATTTAGATTTTTATTACCAAAACAAACCATGAAAGAGTTTGAATAAAAATTTAATGATATATTAAAAACATTTTTCTAGGTATTTTATCAAACATATTGAGGGCATACCTTTACCAAGACCAAAACTAAAGAATAAACCATCGTAATTAGGGTTACTAAAGATCCATTTGTTAAACCATAACCAACCAAAACCCACATGTGCAAACCATTACAAAAAATATGTAAAAATATAGTTTAAATCGAGACCCAAGAATATTCATCATGACGCTCAACATTGTTGCAAAACCACCATTTATGATTTCATATATCAATGTTTAATACACATTAGTTCATGCCTCTTGTTGGAACTAACAAATAGGGAAGAAGTACATGCCTTATACATGAAGCTTCATGAATAAATCTTAACCTATGATCCCTTTGAAGAACACATGAAGATACCCTAGCCTCCAATCTTCAAAAGTGAGTTTGAGAGAGTATTTGATGTGTTTTAATTATTTGAAAGGATTTATGGAAGGCCACCAAGGGTTGTATAACATAAGGACATAAGGGTTTTGAGCTAGGAAATATCTGGACTACCCCTGACTTAAAATTAAAACAAGCCACGATGTAGGTTATGACTCACCCATGCCATTCATACCTTGTGGTACAAATGGTACCCCAAATCAGACCCAAAATCTTGACAAGACCCTACAAACTATTTCTTCTATATCTTACCAACCTAGCTTATACCTTAGGGTATGAGTGATGCACCAAACCATACCCATCTATCTTATCTTGGACAGTTTAACAAGGATAATAATTCAAGCACAGTATGACTTACACATACACCTCACGTATATTTTTATGTGACTCGTACCTTGATGAGTCGTATCATGGGCTAACCCTATCAAAGCATATGCCTAATGTATAAGTGAACCCTCAAGATAATCTCTGACTTGTATCTAAGGTTACGAATGGTACACCTGAGTCATACCAAGTTCATAAGTCCAAAATAAAGGAAATTTTTAAGGGTCCAAGTCCTAGGGTTGTTTCAGTCTCCCCTACTAGGATTATTCATCCTCGAATGATGTGTAAGGGAAAAACATGGGGTAATGCATTAATACCAATAAAACTTGGAAGACAAGGACATACACCAATATAAGAATATCACCACATACCACAAGCATAATTTAATCCCCCACACCTTCATTCTAACCTCTAACTTAGCTAGAAGATAAAGATGTAAGAGGAATAATAAGTGGTGATTTTACCACTCATTTGAACTAAACATTTGTGCATACTACCAAGAAAATGAGACATCATCATGATTTAAATACAGTAATATCCACATTTTGTAGGTATATAGTTAAGAAGGTGAAAAGATGTGGATTGGAGCTACAAAGGGATCAAATAGAAAAAAAAGAAGTACAATTAAAGACCTGGAGAAATTTAGCCTCAGTTACCATGACCCCAGTCCTCAGGCCGTGCTCGCGGTCTATCACAAAGGTCAAGAAAATTCAAATGTGGAACCCAACCATGATCTTATTATTTGCGATTATGGACAACCTCACATGATCACGGCTAAGCGGGAGTATAACCCAAGGCAATTTCATAATTTCTCTTGGATGAATACCAAACCTTATATATGCAAAAACACTTTCTTCTTTAGGTATTTCTTACCCTATTAATATTTTTGAATTGAAATCAAGAAACCCAAATATGGTAAGTGTGTAACTAATTGTGGAGGCTTAGCTTCTTAGTATTTTGTGAAGAATGAATGCTTTGGATAATCCTTATGGTATACCTTTCTTTATTTTTTTCATGAGTAGGTAAGTAAATTAGTCTTGGGATTATGTTGAACTAAAGTGTAATTGTGTGTGGGAATTTCTACTTTTACATGATTGCTAGTTGTTGAGTATGGATTCCACTATAGCTTCAATTTATGAGTTGGAATTTGTTGGTGAAAATCCCAAATCTCTGAACGGGTTAGATGGGTGAAAACCCCAAATACGAGAAACCCTTCACCATCTTTGAAAGAGGTATGAAGGTGAAATTGAGGTAACCCATAACGTCCATGAAAGAAGGTTACAGGGAGATAACGCAATGATGGATAATTGAGCCTGTGGTTTAGTATCTTTTGCAATCTTACAAATAAGTGTATTTGGAGTGTAAATCATGTCAAGAGCATCATCCTAGAAATAGGGATGCTTGATTGAGGTTTTGGGCGATTACAAATTGCATACTTGTTAGGAGATGAAAGAGCAAATGAGTTAAACCGTTGTGGTTTTATTGAAAGATTGACTACAATGACTTTCGACCTAACCTATCCTTTAGTAAACAACTAAGCTTCATGTTAAACGATCATCTTCCCACACGCTTTTACTTAGGTATACGTAATCCCAAGATCACCTTAAATCTTTATTTTAAATCAAAAAGTGTCAAATACATGTATTGTTAATAAAAAATTATTACAATCAAATCCCCCTATTTTATTTTACATGTTGTGTTTGTTAGCATTTCGGGTAACTTTTTAGTAACTAGATCACCCATACAACTTGAAATTTATAATTCTATACTTGGAGATTTGACCTCAACTCAAGTTAGGTTATTGACAATGATCGCTTCGCCCCTCAACAATGGGAGTGAGTTGAGTCAGGGAGTGAGTCAGGGAGTGAAATATAGATTTCATTTGTGCGGTGTGCTTTTTACTTGGATATACCCGAGGTGATGTAGTTCACTTTCATTGTTATTTTTAATTTCTTTTAGGTGATCATAGCATGAACGGAACTATGAGTGAAGGCACTAATCATGTGGAATCATTTGATGTTCCCCTAGAAAAAGAATGCCAACTAAATGATGTGGGTCAAACGGGTACAATCCACATCCCCCAAAATCATGGGAATGGGACCTTTCATATAACTAGTGTCATGCAACACTTATTGCAAATGAAAGGGATATACGGGGGTTAAGCTTACGAGGACCTATGTTTTCACTTAAAGAATTTTTTTGGAGGTTTGTGCACCTTTCAACATTGCACACATCACTCAGGAATCCTTTTAGATTCATATTTTTCAATTCTTACTAATGGGAAAGGCGGTGTTATGGCTCCGTTCACCTACTATGAGTTCAATCACTTCATGGACCGAGCTTACAATGAAGTTTCTTAATTAAACTTCCCTCCCTCCAAGATGTGTCAAATGAGAGATGAGATCATAAACATTAGACAAGAGAGTGGGGAGCTGTTTCATGAAGTATGGGAGAGATTTAACAGAACGTTATCCAAATGTCCAAACTATGAGATCCTAGGGAAGATACCTCTCCAATTATTCTATCGGGCACTAGATCTTTTGAACGAAAATGTGGTAACCAATGAAGCAAAAGGTTCTTTTTAGAACTTGCACTTTCATGTGCCTACAAAATTATTTAGAGGGGTGACTAAACACATTTGGGAATGGAATACCCAAGATATCCAAATTCCCAATAGCTCTCTCTCCATATCCATGGTTAATAAGGAACAAAAATATAGGATAGGGAATAAGAAGAGACTATGGCAAAGATTTTGAACCAACTTGATCTCTAAACCAAGTATGTGATGGGTACACCCGCAAAAATGATGAATGTCGTAGTGTCAAAATCCCATGATCAAGATAAGGAAGCTAAGAAGTTGGATGAAGAGATATGATATTCTACAAACTATTTGTGGGGTTCTCACCCGGCCTATCGAAATCAAGGTAAAAATTAAAGTATAATGAATAAGGATGGTGGTTGAGATTAGACACATTGGGAGCATGATTATTACCACTTTGTGCCTCACTATGATCAGGCTTACGAAAAAGAGTCAAGCTCCATTGACTCCCAAAAATTTAAAATAAAGGATTTCCTTGCAAAAATCTTGAATAGAGTGAAAGGTACATACAAAATAGTACTCAAGTTGATATGTGACTTCTCTCAACTCTCTATAACTATGGTATCTCACTCTGCCTCTATCAAGAAATTAGAGACCCAAATTGAGCAAAACTTAAAATAATTAAATGCTAAACCTAGAGGCGATCTCCTTAGTAAAAAAATTTCCAACCCTAATTATACTGATCAAGTCTTAGCTATAGTTACAAGGAGTGGGAATACAATTGAAAATCACTTGAAAGATAACTTAGGTGGAAAGATACCCAAAACTCTGCGAATAAAGAAGTTACTTCAAAGTCAAGACTAAGAGGATAAGAAAAAGATGGAAGAAGTTGCCAAAGAACTAATTAATGTTGAAGAGGTTAATAGAAGGAGACTTGTTGACCCCCTTGAGAATTGAAAAAGGAAGATGGCATACCACGACGATAACGGAGGCGCTATGTCGGAGGCAGCCCACAAATGCCACAAAAGTGGATCTTATTCTTTTTGTTATATATTTGCAGTATAGATGTTAGTTTTTGTATATTAATAACTCATGCATTTATGACACTAAGGAGTGCATTAGATGAGTTTGAAAAGGAGGAAGTGTGCAAAAAATTTGCATTGAAAACTAAACAGGGGTGAATTTGTGTAAATTAAAAAAAGAGATGAACAGAGGAAAATAGGAGAGCAAAAATGCTCTCATTTACCATGATCATGGTCCCTAGAAATGATCGCAGTCATCCATGTTTCCACGATCACGGTTACTTCATCCATTTAAATCTCTGAGTTTTCCCCTCCCCTCTATTTTCCTCCTACTCCAGTTCAAATTTTTGCATGAAGAAATGGTCCGACCTTGAGGAGAATGATGATGATGCGTAATTGGAGATTGATAGAAATCCCTTGATGTGGTTTTAGGGAGCACCCTTATCTCCCTTATTGCTTGATTATTTATTCAATGGGGACACTGCTACCTTTTTAGTTGGGGGTGTCTCCTTATTCAATTGATTTGGGCTTGCATTATTGATATTTCTGCATACTTTTCTACTATTTTTGATAATTCTTATTTTTATTTGGGTTGTCATATTCAGGCGCTCTGATGGTTCCCACATTTTCATGGATTAGTTACTTTGTACTTAGTTTGTTACTTTAGTTTAGTTTTAATCGATGAGATTTACCCTATGATAGACCAAGTGATGACATTCTTAAGGGGAAAGCATCATAATTGGGTTTTTCACTGAGGATACAGGGGAATCTTGAGTACCCGTGGCATTATGGTCAATGCACGGGAAGTCTGAGTACCTTGGCATTAAAGATTTGGGATCGCATTCAATCCTATTGGCAAAGTTTTAGTAGCCATGTGGGTGTTTTTCCCTATTAGAGCGACAATGTGAGACAATAACTCGGGTTGTTTCCATGATTAGCAAATTACGCGTGGTGCGGATATAAAACAAACAACCAAATCCATTCAAAAATTTTGCAAAATTCAAGGGCATGGATGTGAGCAACCTTGTGATAAAAATTTTCTTCTTTATATGACTCCAAAAATTGACTTTAGAAGAATAATTAAAACTCCATCTTTGTCTTGAGTGGGAGGAACAATTGAACCCCTTTAATGAAATTCGCATGCCATGTATATGAGCTTATTTGTCTACATCTCATATGTACTTGTACCATCTAGAACTTTCCCCATTAGTATTTGAAAGCTAAATTTTGATTGTGCTTGGTTGGTAAAATCATCATAGGACATCTGGTGAAATTAGAAGCCCTCTTTAGCCTAAAAATCCTACGAATACATAAGAGTTAACCCTAGTCACCCTCTTTTAGCCTTTGGAATTTTCTTTGGAAAACACATTACAAACCGTGACCCTTTATTATTCCTCTTATGAATCCTACCATTCTTGAACTTAAAAATACAATTTGAAGCTAAAAGCCTAAGTTGGGGATGGTGGAAATTGAAAAAGGTATAGTTGGGACATGAAATCATAAGAAAGTTCCTATAAGCTTAGCTATTAAAACAAATTAATTATAAGAAATAAAAGATCCAATAAAGTAAATAAAAGCATGATTTATGAACAAAAAAAAGAGAAAAGAAAGATAAAAGTGGCAAAACCAAGAGAAGGCAAAGTAGGCACAATAGTAAAGAAAAAGAAGTGACCCAATAGCAAAATGTGAAAAGGGTGTGATGTAGAAGTTCAATGAGGGTTTATCCTTAATATTTTATGCTGATATACTACCCTACCCTAAACCTATATTACAAGCTCAAAAAGTCCTTTGTGACTCCCAACCAAGTTTGGACATTATAGTGGTGATTGAAAATAGGGGAAAGCCTATGGCACGGTACTTATTAACATTGAGAATTTTTGAGAGAGAGTGTTTGCACGTAAACTCCTTGTTGTAGTATTGGTAACTAGGTGTGAGAAATTTCTTTCCTGTGAGGAAGCATGTGAACAAGTTGAGGTGGGTGATTTTGTCATCTTACGCACAATGAGATGAAAGGAATAATATTATAATTGAGTTCAATAAAGTGAGTAATTTCTATAGTGACTAGTAATTGTCACATAGTTTCTCCTCAGCGTGTATTGTGTCCATGATTTTTCCATTTTATGTTGAGGGTCAACATTAAAAATCATTCACCAATGTGTGAAGAACTTTTTATGGTAATAATCAAGGTGGATCCATAATGATCATTGGGTAATAGAGTGTGTCCATACATGTGAAGTTATCTCATAGTAAAGGGTGGTGTTACTTGAGGACTACCAAGGTTTTAAGTTGGGAGTGTTGATGAGTGGTGATTTTAACACTCATTTGCACACTCTTAGTATTTTATAAATAATGAATGCGTTGAATAATCCTTATGGTATACCTTTCTTTACCTTCTTCATGTGTAGCTAAGTAAATTAGTCTTGGGATAATGCTAAACTAAAGTGTAATTGTTTGTGGGTGTTGTTGTGTTAGCATGATTGCCAGTTGTTGAGTATATATTCCACCATTCTTGAACTTATGAGTTGGAATTTATGGGTGAAAATACAATATCTCCAAATGGGTTTGATTCATGAAAATGCCAAACTCTAGAAACCTTTCATCATTCTTGAAAGAGGGATGAATGTGAACTTGAGGTAACCCGTAACATCCTTGAAAGAGGGTTATAGGGGGACGAGGCAATGGTGGACAATTGAGAGTATGGTTTACTACCTTTTTCAATCTTAGAAATAAGTGTATGTGGAGTGTAAATCATGTAAAGAGAATCATCCTAGAAATAGGGATGCTTCATTGAGGTTTTGGGTGATTACGAATTGGACACTTGTTAGGTGCTAGAAAGAGCCAACGGGTGAAATCATCGTAGTTTTATTGAAAGATTGACCCAAATGACTTTTGACCTAGCATATCCTTTAGTGAATAACTAAGCTTCATAATAAATCACCATCTACCCACACAATTTACCTTTTCATAGACATAATCCCAAATTTTCCTCAAATCTTGATTTTAAATCAAAAAGTTCCAAATACGTGCATTGTTAATAAAAAATTGGTACGACCAACTCCCCCCATTTTATTTTATGTGTTGTGTTTGTTGTCATTCCTGATAACCTTTTAGTAATTAGAGCACCCATAGAACTTGAAATTTATAATTCTCTCCTTGTAGATTCGACCCTAACTCGAGTTGGTTGATTGATAATTACTCCTCACCCCTCAATAATTGGAATGAGTTGTGTTATCAAAATGGAACCATTGTTAGGGAGTGAAATATAGATTTCATTTGTGCGTTGTGAGTTTTAATTAGATATATCCGGGGTGGTGTAGTTCACTTTCGTTGTTGTTTTTGATTTCTTTTAGGTGATCATAGAATGAACGGAACTATGAGTAAAGGTACAAATAATATGGAGTCATTTGATGTTCCCCTTGATGGAGAAGTCCAACTAAATGATATGGGTGAAACGGGTGCAATCCGTATCCCACAAAATCATAGGAATAGGAACTTCCATATAACTAGCATTATACTACACTTATTGCAAATGAAAGGGTTATACGGGGGTCAATCTCACAAGCCATATTTTCACTTAAAGAACTTTTTTGATGTGTCTGCACCATTCAACATTGCAAACATCACTCAGGAATCCTTGTAACATCATCTAACGACATTAAAAGGGTGTTTCTTGATCAATTCTTACCTCCCTCCAAGATGTATCAAATGAGAGATGAAATCATAAACTTTAGACAAACGAGTGGGGAGCTGCTTCATAAAGTATGGGAGAGATTTACAGGAAAATTAGCCAAATGCCTAAACAATGAGATCCCAAGGAATATTCTTCTCTAAGTATTCTATTGGACACTAGATCCTTTGAACAAAACCATGGAAACCAATGCAGCAAAAGGTTCTTTCTTGAACTTGCACTTTAATATGGCTTGAAAAATGTTGAGAGAGGTGACTAAACACAGTTGGGAATGGAATACCCGAGATATCAATATCCCCAATAGCTATCCCTCTACATCCACGGTTAATAAGGAACAAAGAAAGAGAGATGAGGAACAAGAGGAGACTATGGCAAAGATTTTGATCCAACTTGAGCTCTTAACAAAAAAATTGATAGGTGCACCCACGAAAATGGTAAATTCCATAGCCTCAAAATCCTATGATGAAGATGAGTAAGCTAAGAAGTTGGATGAAGAGATATGATATTTGTCAAACTATTCGAAGGGTTCTCACCAGGTCTATTGAAAGCAAGGTAAAAATAAAAGTTGGATGAACTAGGATGGTGGTTGAGTTTGGAGATATCGGGAGCATGATTATTTCCACTTTGTGCCTCACCAAGATCGGGCTCACAAAAATGAGTCAAGCTCAATTAACTCCAAATAATTTAAAATAGAGGATTTCCTTGCAAAAATCTTGAATAGAGTGGAAGGTGCAAACAAAATGGTCTGTGAGTTAAAGGGTAATTTCTCCTAACTCTCTCTAACCATGGTATCTCACTCCACCACTATCAAGAAATTAGAGATGCAAATTCTATAAATCTTTACACGATTAAATGCTAAAACTAGAGGCGAGCTCCTTTGTGACAAAATTTCCAACCCTAATAATACCGCTCAAGTCTTAGCAATAGTTACTAGGAGTGGGAAGACAATTTAAGAGCACTTAAAAGATAACTTCAGTAGAAAGATGCCCAAAACTTAGCCAACGAAGGTGTTACCTCATAAGAAAAAAAAGAAGAATTTTCCACAAAATTGTTTGATGCTAAAGAAGTTAATATGAGGAGACTTGCAAACCAACTTTAGAATTGAAGATGGAAAAAAACATGTAATGATGATAAATAAGGCTCTATGTAGGAGACAACCCTCAAATGCCACAGAAGTTGATCGTATCCTTTTTGTTGTGTGTTTGGAGTATAGTTGTTAGTTTTTTCATATGAATAACTCATGAATTTGTGACGCTAAGGAGTGCATTGGATGAGCTTGAAAAGAGGAAGTGTGCAAAAATTTGCTTTGAAAACTGAACAGGGGTGAATATGTGTAAATTGAGAAAAGAGCTGAATATGGGAAGTCATGAGAGCAAAAATGCACTTATTTACTGCGATAGTGGTCCCTAGGCATGATCACGGTCATTTGTGTCTCCAAAATCGTGGTTACTTGACTGCGATCGTGCTCACTTAACAATTGTAGCGGTCTCTTAACCACTTTGCGGTCAGTAATGATGCCAAATTGGAGATTGATAGCAATCTCTTTATGAGGTTTCAGGGAGCACCCTTATCTCTTTTATCCTTAATTATTTATGCAATGGGGACACTGCTACCTTTCAGTTGGGGGTATCTCTTTATTCAATTAATTTGAGCCTATATTATTGATATTTATGCATATTTTTCTACTCTTTTGGATGATTCTTATCTTTATTCGGGTTGTCATATTCGGGCACTCCGATGGTGCCTATATTTGCATGGATTAGTTACTTTGTTCTTAGTTTATTACTTTAGTTTTGTTTTAATCAATAGGATTTTCCCAATGATAGACTGTGTGACAAAAATCTTAAAGGAAAAGCGTTATAATTGAGTTTTTCACCATGGATGCAGGGGAAGTCTAAGTACCCGTGGTATCATGGTCAATGCAGGGAAAGTCTGAGTTTCTGTGGCATTGATGATTTGGGATCACATTCATACCCATTGGAGAAGTCTAAGTAGCCATATGGGTGGTTTGTCCATATTAAAGACACAATGTGAGACAATAACTTCGGTTGTTTCCATGATTAGTGAATTACACGGGGTGCGGATGCAAAACAAACAACCCCCTCCATTCAAAAACTTTGCAAAATTTGAGGGCATTGATGTGAGAAACCTTGTGATAAAACTTTTCCTCTTTCTATGACTCCAAAATTTGACTTTAGAAGAATAGTGAACACTCCATCTTTGTCTCGAGTGGGAGGAACAATTGAACTCTTTTGATAAAATTCACATACTATGTGAGTGAGCTAAATCATCCACATCTCATGTGTACTTGTACCATCTAGAACTTTACCCATTAGTCTTTCAAAGCTAAATTTTTATTGTGCTTGGTTGGTAAAATGATCATAGGCCATCTTATGACATTAGAAGCCCACTTTAGCCTAAAAATCCTACCAATACATAGGAATTACCCCTAGTCACCCTCTTTGATCCTTGACTTTTGTTTGGCAAACACATTTCAAGCCGTGACCCTTCTATTATTCCTCTTTTGAACCCTAAACTCCTTGAACTTAAGAATACAATTTGAGGTAAAAAGCATAAGTTGGGGGTGCTGGAAATTGACAAAGGTATAGTTTGGACATGAAATCATATGAAAGTTCCTACAAGCTTAAGCTAATAGAGAAAAATAATTAGAAGAAAGAAAAGATCCATCAAAGGAAGGCATGATTTAAGAACATAATAAAGAGAAAAGAAAGAAAAAAGTGGTAAAACCAAGATAAGGTAAAGTAGGCACAACAGTTAAGAAAAAAGAAGTGACACAATAGAAAAAAGTGAAAAAAGTGTGATGTAGAAGTTCAAGGAGGGTTTAGCTTTATTTTCTTAAGTTGATATCCTACCCTACCCTAAACCTACAATACAAGCTCAAAAAGTCCTTTGTGATTCCCAACCAAGTGTTGTCATTATAGTGGTGATTGTAAATATGGGCAAGCCTATGGCACAATACTTGTTAACATTAAGAATTTTTTGTGAGCGAGTGTTTACACTTAAACTCCTTGTTGCAGTGTTGGTAGCTAGGTGTGTGAAATTTTCTTTCTTGTGAGGTGGCATGTGAACAAGTTGAGGTGGGTCATTTTGTCATCTTCCGCACAATGTGATAAAAGAAAGGCTATTATAATTGAGTTCAATAAAGTGAGTCATTTCTAGAGTGCATAGTAATTATCACATGGTTGCTCCTCAAAGTCTATTGCGTCCTCTATTATCCTATTTTGTTTTAAGGGGCATCATTAAAAATCATTTTTCCCATGTGCGAAGAACTTTTTGTGGTAATAATCAAGTTGGAACCATCACAATCATTGGGTAATAGAGTGTGAGCATACATGTGAAGTTGTCTCATAGTAAAGGGTGGTGTTACTTGAGGCCAAGCAATGTTTTAAGTTTGGAGTGTTGATGAGTGGTGATTTTACTACTTATTTACACTAAACATTCGTCTACGCTACCATGTTTTGTATAAAAAAATGAGAAATAATCATGAGTTAAATGTACTAATATCCGCATTTTCCAGGTATATAGTTTAGAAGGTGAAAAGATGTGTATCAAAGCTACAAAGGGATCAAATGGAAGTAAAAGGAGTGCAGCTAGAGACCTAGAGTAGTTCAGCCTCAGTTACTGTGACTACGGTCCTCAAGCCGCAGTCGCGGTTAGTGAAAAATCTCAAGAAAATGTGATCACAAAACACAACCATCACTGCGATTGCGTATGACCTCACACAATCGTGGCTAAGCAGGAGTATGACCCAGTGCAATTTTGTAATTTCTCTTGGAAGAATCCTAATCCTTATATAGGCAAATATCCTTTCTTCTTTAGGTATTGCTTACCCCATAGATATTTCTGAATTGAATGAAAGAAACCCTAATTGGGCAAGTGTGTAACAAATTGTTGATGCTTAACTTCTTTGTATTTTTTGAAAAATGAATGCTTTGAATAATCCTTACGTTATACCTTTCTTTACCTTTTTCATGAGTAGCTAAGTAAATTAGTCTTCAGATTATGTTCAACTAAAGTGTAATTGTGTGTGGGTGTTGTTATGCTTGCATGATTGCCAGTTGTTGAGTATGGATTCCACCATTACTTGATCTTATGAGTTGGGATTTATGGGTGAAAACCTTAAATCTCCAAATGGGTTTGATAGGTGAAAATCCCACACTCTAGAAACCCTTCATCATCCTTGAAAGAGGGATAAATGTAGACTTGAGGTAACCCATAACATCCTTGAAAGAGGGTTATAGGGGGACAAGGCAATGATGGACAATTGAGCCTATGGTTTACTAGCACAATATTCAAGCCTACCACTTATATGCCCGCGGTATGATCTATCCTTCAAAAGATCTAGCACAATTTAATATTTCACAAAGGCTTCCACCACCAATTTATTTCCTAACCATTTCTCATGACAACAACCTTACCTCACTTTCTAAAACCTCAACTCTAATAGTCACCCTAGACTCTCCCCCACTTAGGGAATTCTATATTCCCCATTTTACAACATCACCATGCTCCCCAATGCCACTACCATCCTAACACAAGGAAAATCATTTAAGGAACCGAATTACAAGATTTATGCATGCCATACAAGGAAAGACAAAGAACTCCAAAACAAGACAGGGCACCGTAGGCACGATGTACTTCTTAGCCACCACCTAGAACATAATTGAAGAAACATTTTGACCAAACCAGACCAAAGAAAGTCTTTAGACTGGACACCAAAAGAAATACTACCACACATACCATGAATAATGAAATGTAAAGTCAAAACACATATTTAGGGAACAAGGCTAATGCAACATGCGAAACTTAGGCATCTATACTATAAGAATGCGTACAAAACTAGTAGAGTACCATGATAGAAAAGAATCACTAAAATATGCAACCTGATCTTCCCTTGAAGTCGACCACTAAAAGAGAATTCTATATTAACCACCAAACTTCATCCCATTTCACCTATAAGCACAACCCTCCACTTTAATTAGTGTTACCCAAGATGTACACCAGGGACGCTTGGTTCTCTAATACCGAAAACTATATTCATCCGAATGCTACCTCGAGACCAACATAGACATGCAAAAATCATGAGACCAAATTGACTCCAAGGTTTCCAATTAAACCAAAACCATTCAATATCAAATCATGGCAACCAAGGCCTTTTCAAAATCCTTTAAATCCAATCGAAACCAATTTTGTGTTCCCTTAACCATTTGTCCAATGCAAAGATTTAAGAAAGTCAAACCATATGATAAAATTATATTCAAAGGCAAATTTCTTGGACAGTTTGAGGGTGTAAAATTTCCAAGACTTGAATTATAAAATTGGGGAATCCATAGAACCCCAAAATCTATTTACCATTCCTATGAATCTCACAATGTTCATAAACATAAATAAAGCATGAATAAAGTATCATAATCCACGGAAAATCAATTAAATGAGTAATCATGTCAAAGACCTCAATTGTGCCAAAACCCAATTTCAAAACCATGAATTTAATAATTAATTTCATGTCATTACTAAAATACAATTATGGGGACAAAGATAAATACAAGCTCCATGACTTAACCTTTCCAATAACTAGAACCCCGACCTACCAAATTACCCTCACAATTCCCGCATTGCTATCCCCGAGCTAACATACTCCCTTTTGTCGACATCCACATTTAAAGTCCACACTTAGTGTCTATCAACCACACTTTACTATTAGTGGAGTACTCTATATAAAATGGAATATACATATAAGGTCCTCCCTCACTAAAAGGACACCACCAATTCCTTAGTCACCCACTGACAACCTATCTATATTAAGGGAAAATCATTACCCTTATGCATGCAAGAACAAAACACCCTACGGAGAAATACTGAGACGAAGAGAACCTTTATCTAAGAGACCCCTTAACAACCCTTAAGCTCCTTTAGCCTGACCAAAATCATTCTATAAAGAGAGAATAGAATTTGAACAAATGTTTGAGATAAAATAACTCCCAAACCAACCTCCCCAATAGAATGACACCATAAGGGTCGTCAAGAAGACCTTAGAAAATTCATCCACCACTAGAATCAAATGCAAATAACAACCTTTTGAGTTAAAATCTTTAACCCAGACCAAATAATAATAGAGATACCCCTTTGGAGACTAATCTCCAAGCTCCAAGTTATAATATAACCTTTCCCTGAAAACTCAAGAAACAAGACAAAGCAAAACTATTTTCATTCCATAATTGACTTACCAAGGAGCCTAAAGACAACCTCTACAGGTCCGTCAGGCTAATAAGGTATAGCACGAGTACAACCAATCTATTTCTAAATGACATCGAATCCACCATATTTGAGTCATATAAACCTAGAAAGACACTTCTATTCTACCAAAAGATACCATAAACCCCTTATAAACTCTTTTGGCAATCACAGAGTTACCTATCAGGGTAGAAATAGAAGAAGAAAAAAGTCTAAAGTAACCTTAAAACTAAAATACAAAACCACAAATAGGGTCACAAGGGAAAGAGGACCCCAAACTAAGCAAACCATACACACCATAAGGAAAAGGTTTTTCAACAGATCAGTTTCGGTATCAAAAGATATCTCGGACTCCTAATGAATAGTAAGAACACTAAGACGATTTCGACCAGTGCCGGCTGGAACCGTAAGTAGCATCCCTCAGTACAAGAGCCATAGAAGTAGCAATCGATATCCTATTTTCCTAAGTGCAATCCTTATAGGAAACTCCCATTGCATGTGACCCAATTAACCAAACTAAAACACCAATTCCTTTCTTTCTCACAACAACCATGGTACGACCACCCATAAAATCTATAAGATGATAAGTTGATGCGGATTGGTCCCTATTAGCTCGAGACTCGGCACCTTGTACCATAGAAGGTTTACTAATCTGAAAATACCAGCTTCCTAATAGATTCAGGTAGGGAGCACAAGCCATAAAATAGGAGTTAGGACTCACTCAACTCTTCCATTTGGACTATTTACCACTATACCATTGGCCTCCCCTTTGTTCAGAAGACCGAGACCCCTTACTTTGCCCATTTTCCAACCTTAAATCACTGCTCCCCATACCAATAGGATTGGTGTAATATGACAGAGTTATCATTATCTGAGCCAATAGATTAATAGGATGTCAAAACTTAGCATTGGTAATGTCTCCTTAAGGTAACCAAGTATGAGTACCACTTTCTATGATAGGGTCAGTAGAGACTGGTAAGACTCTATGGGGAAAACCAGAAGTTCCAACTCTTGATCGAGTTTGTACCTCATGAGTTGGACTAGATCGATTCATGTTGTCCTCAAGTGTGATAGGCGAGTTTCCACAAAATTTAGATCCTTGAGAAGACATGATTTGAAGAGTAAACCAAGGAAGATTCAAAGAGGAGTTCAAGACCTTAGACTCTATAGCCCAAAAGTAGAATAACATAGAAATTGGAACATTCCTAGATGCCTTGTATCCTTTTGATTATAAGTATGGTGTATGGCGCACCCATAAGCAAGACTCTACTTAAAACAACTTTGTGGACACCCCATGAAACAAAAACCAAAGCTCTAATACCAACTTAACACGACCCAAACCAGGGTCTTGTCGTAATGGGCAATCTAAGTCTAACTAGGACTATGAACCAGCTCTATTACCTAACCCAACCAGCAAACTCATACCTTGAGTTGGCTGAATTCCAAATATATAACAAAATATCACATTTAAATATGTGGTGACTTTGGGATATGCCTACATATGAGACTAACCCAACTATGTCCAACCATCCAATTTCCAACTAATAGCCAAACCAAAACCATTGAACCAAAACTAATGTATAAAAATCCAACGTATGTATATATACATGACATAAAATATCCATACCATACCCAAGTTCATAGTTGTCTATACAAAGCCTTTAAATAAGACCAAAGTGTCCTAGTTGGTACATGTTTCCGACATAGCCAGAAATCGAGTCTCTAAAAGACAAATTAATACATGAAGTAATCTATAAAATGAAATAGGTACCTTCCAAACTATGAAGGCTTATTAATTCAATCCAACAGCTAATCCCGAAGTTAAATATCTAAGTACCAGGAGTGGAAAGGTTGGTTTCTACATCACGTGGGGATGCAGCCTCTTGAAGATGGGTTAGCGGCTGAACACTAGTATACACTTAGGATAAGGATAAAATAATGCCAACCAGTGAAAAAACAATTAAAACCAACCATATGCATATAAACCATGCATATATATATAACCATATCGGGAAAGGGAATTGATTTTAGCATGTTATTTAAAACATTTACCTGGGTTGCATAACTCTATCATCCAAAACTACCCACGGGCTATATGAGTTCAGCTCCCTCGATTGAACGGGCCCTAGTGTTTGAAGTCACATGACTAGGGATGACTAAGGCATCCCTAAAATATAAAGTGTCACATTATGCACACAGTCACTAGGACCAAAGCTCATATCAGCAAATACAAGTTTTCAATTTTGGTCCCCCAAGAGCCCCACCTTCCACAGCTTTGGTACCTACCCCGCCATTATTTCCCAATAAAAAAGCATTATAAACCAACCAAACCATTCTCCATTTATTAACCAAGGCCATTAATAGTTGTATTGTCATATCGACTATAACATACAAATATTGTCCATAGCCAATCTTTTATAGATTAAGAGATTCCTATGTACCTTTCAATTCACCATATTAAACCACTTGGGGAGATTCCCATGTAACCCATAGGTATGATCATTTTGACTGTAACCATTATTCAAACCATTTCCATTTACTTGGGGATTCTCATGTACCCCATAAGGTTTTTCTTTCAACCAACCATAACTATTCCAAACCATACATACCAGTCAAACTATTTTAGAACATTCCAAACATTAAAAGCATTTATATCATTAAACCCATTCAGAACATATAAGATCATCCAAATCTATTTAGAGTTCCATTACAAAACTAAACCATGCAAGAATTCAAATGAAAGTTCAACAATAGAGTAAAAATATTATTTTAGGAATTTTATCAAACATGTTGAGGGCATACATTTACCAAGACCAAAAATGAATTTTAAACCATCATAATTAGGGTTACTTAAGACCGATTTGTTAAACCATAACTAATCGACACCCACATGTGCAAGCCATTACCAAAAATATGTAAAAATATAGTTTAAATCAAGACTCAATAATATTCATCAAGACCCTCAACATTATTTTAAAACCACTATTTATGACTTCACAAATCAATGTTTAAAACTCATTTAAACCAAGGAAATTTTGCAAGGGTCTAAGTCTGAGGGTATTTCAAGTGTATTTGATCTACCACTAAAGAATATTCTACATGTGTAGACACACGGATAGGCATATTTTGAGGCTTACTAAAAGAATCAAAACCCAAAGTAAAGATGCAGACACATAGAAGAAAGTTGATCACAAAGCAAATAACTTAGATACAAATTTGAAACAAATAGAGATGATACATGTGATGATGATATTTGAGGCCTTTGCCTCTGGCCTGGCAGGTACAACATTGCGCTAGCCATATCCACACCCTGAATGGGTAATCCCTTGACTACAACCATGAGCACTACTACCTATACCTTTTGTACTCCTTATAGAACCTCTACCTCTCACAACTAATATAAGACTAGCTCTAAAAATAAGGTGGGCATAGTACTTAGCCAAATGACCAATATCATCACACATAACAAACCCTATGACCTGGCTCAATAAAAAAAAGTATGGTTAAGATAGGATAACCAACCAAATATACTAAGCTAGAAGACCTACTATCTGAACTCTACAAGGCTGCCTTTACTAGTCTATGATGATACCCACTGAATGCTCTAGAATCTCTACCTCAAGAATTATGACCTTTAAACTCACCATGACAGCACACCCGCTTAGTGCCTCCCTAAGACACTTAGAGAATAGAATCAGTAATCCTAGAATAATCTACTATACTTTAAAATAATGCCACATACACTACCATCTACATCATAGCTAGATAAAAGACACACCCACCCCCTTCACTAACTTCTAAATCCTCACAGAATCGGTGGCAATACTGGAGTAATAATATAAAAAAATGAATGAAAATATGCCTCATACTCCATAATAGTCATTAAGACCTACCCTAAGTAATCAAACTCGTCTCTCATCTGATCCCTCAAACTAAAAGTCATAAACCTATCTAACAGTAAACTAATCCTAAGTCATCTTTAGAGAACATAGAGGTTGAAAACCAATAAGTGATCTCCACTAATATTTGGCTACATCTCTCAACTGATAAATGGTATACGTAACTCCATGTGACTAGAGCAAACCAAGGTTATGCAACTTCTCATGATAATCTATTAAGAGCTCATAGAAATACTCATACCATTAAACATAAAAGGACCTAAATAAGTAAATTCTCAAACCACTTCCAATCTTTGAAAGGTATAAATGTACTAGTAATAAGAAGAAGCATAGTGAATATGGTTGACTGAGACCTCCCCTGAGGGGGTAACAGAAATGACAGTGAAACTCCTGATACCAAAGTACCATACTTAGATAATAACTCACAAAAAAGTGAAACACTATTTAAAAGACAGGGTAAGAATGATCTGCACAATGAAAAACAAAATAAGAAAAGTTTCCTAAAGACATTTTACAGCCTTTCAAAGATAGTTATAGATGTCTACATACCAATACACGAGACTCTATTAGACACCCAGTTCTTACACTAATAAGACAAATGAACCTAGCTGCTCTGATACCTATTTGTCATGACCCAAAAACCAAAGGTCATGATGACACTTATCACAACAAGCTTTGACAAGTAAGTGTATCACCTAAATAGAATTGAAATTAAAGATAATACCAAAACCCAAGTCAAGACTCTTAGAATAAAGTCAAATGACACATATAGCAAAACCAAGAGATACACAACCAAAGACACCATACTATATCCCAAAACTGTGTGTCATATTGTAAGAACTACCAAATACATCTCAAATGTCAAAATATACAATGATAGTCTAAAAAGAATCAAAATTTGTCTCTAAATACAAAATAGAACATAAAATAGATAGAAAAAGGTAGTATACCAACACCTGAAGCATTGGACATCGGCTACCTTGAATATACTCTAAATGTTGCCTAAATCAGCTATAGCTAATCCCAAATCCAATCACTAAGAAGGAGAAGTAGAATGGATAATTCCTGTATCATAAGGGGATACAACCGCCCAAGATGGGTTAGCGAGTGAACGCCAGAAAGTGCTTAGGATAAGGTCAAAATAATTCCATCCAGTAAAACCAAGTAAACCAACCACATGCATACAAACCATACATAATATATATATATATATATATATATAATACAGGGAAAAAGAACTGGGTTTTAGCATGTATTTAAAACCATTAATCTTGGAATATGTAGCTTAACCATCCTAAAACCATCCACGGGCTATATGGTTTTAGTGTAACCGTTTATATGGGACCCGATGGGTATAGCCATATGAATTGGAGATACCATAAGTGTAGGGGCTTCCTAAGTACCCTTTGCTTACCATGATACATCTGTACAATGTAAATAGAGAATTTCCATGTACCTCATAGTGTCATATATGGCTGCTATGACCAACCCCTCATGTCAGCAAACATGAGGATCAAGTGTCCATCCATTAGACTCTCACCTTCATGATTAGCTATCATACCATGCCATTATTTCCCAATTAAAACTATTTTTAACCAACTAAACTATCATACCATTATTATTAACCAAGGGTATGAGTAGTGGTATTGTTATACTAACTATAGCTTTCAAGCATTATCCTTAGCCAACTTTTTTATGTAAAGGGATTCCCACATACCCATAGATTAAATTATCAAATTAACTTGGAGGGTTCCCACATACCCTAGAAGTATTCTATTATCAAGTATACTTGGGGGATTTCATTGTACCCCAGGAAAAAGTTTAATTAACCATAACCATGACTACCAAACTATTTCATTTAAACATTCCAAAGCATTTATACCATTCAGGATTCCTTTACCAAACCATACCATGCAATAGTTGCATTAAAAGTCTAATAACATAATAAAAGCATTATCATTGGCATGTCATCAAATATATTGGGGGCATAGTGGTTTTAAAACCATTTTAATTGCTAATTAGCCATTCCCATGTAACCAATTATCTAAACCACCATTAAAACATATAATAAAATAATTAAAACATAGGAAAAGTTTAACCAAGCAGTTAATATCAAAACCCCAACATATATTTTAAACCCCTATAACCATACAATGATCATACCATGAAAACATTGTATAAATCATGCTGTTAGTTGAAACTAATAATGAAGGAGTAGTATTGCCTTAGATTATGAAGATGATGGAGAGACATCACACAAATAAGCCCGAATTTCTCCTCTAGATGAAACCCTATCTTTTCTTTACCTAAGAGCCTTAGAGAGAACTAGTTAGTGTTTCTAAGTATTTTAGATTAGAATAATAGGGTAAATTATATCCCAATAGAGTTATAAGTCATGGTTCCTTAATAGGTTTAGAGAGAAAATATCTAGATTACCCCCAGCTTAACTGCATAAAATTCTCATAGTTGGATATGACTCAACCATGTCGGTCATACCCTTCAATATGAGTGGTACCTAATACTCAAACCCTAGACCTTACTTAGACCCCCACACTAGTCAACATATAAAAATATAAGCCAAACTATATCTACAAATATGACTAGCACCCTTAACTCATACCCATTCCAGAAACCAATCCAACATACCAACCATCACTAGTTAGTGTACGATCCAAACTTACCAATAATACTTCATCATATAACTTGTAACCCCTAGTTGTACCTTGTCCATAAACTAAAAATCTAAGAAATTTTTTAAGGTTCCAAAACCCAGGGTGTTTCACTTCCCCTACTTTTACTTGTTATGTATGTATATCTGTATCTTTTAGTTGTATTAGTATTTGTTCTATGTGTATATAATATAACTATTAGTAGAGATGGTGTGGGTTACCATTTGGGATATTTTTTTACTACAGATGTTGTGCCTTTTGGTTTTTATTTATATACTTTTCTACTTTATTAAGTTGGACTATAATACCTACTAAGTACAACTGAACCATACTCATCCTTACTATGCTCGTTTGGTATAGACCTAGGTATGAGTGTGCCACATGGATTAGATTTAAGTAGTGAGCTTCCATATTCTAAAAGGCTCCATTTAATATCATGGACATCTTTACATACTTTGGATATTTTAAAGATATTGGTTTTGGCTATAGTTAAGGGCATATCCCAATTGGATATTATTTTTCTTTTAGATTGAGGCTTATATGACTACTATAGGTTTGAGAGCGGGATCGGTATTAGTGTCAGCCTTATTATTGGCATTGGTATTGGGGATAATACCATTAAACAAAATTTATCATTGTTTTATTCTCCTTTATTTTTTATTATATATATTTTATAGGAATTTATTTGGTTCATGGTTTCATTCGATAATAGATGGTTGGACTTTCTTAGGTTGGTGATGGTTGAAGACCTATCCCAGAGTCTTAGGTTATGCTTACAACTATCTTGCTATATGTTCGGAGTTTATCCGACTTAGGGTATGCATTTGGATGGTTAGGTTGGGTGTCGGGGGTGTTCCTCGGTCTTGGTTGGACTAAAGATATGTTAAGTAGGGTCTCTTTTAATGGTATGAAGCATGCCACACTTATAAGAGAGAGGCTACAAGGAATTTAGGAATGTTTTACTTTCTTTGTATTCTGTTTTTAACCTTGGAGTCTAAGTCATGGAATCTTCTCTAATCGTGGTTTGTTTGGTTTTCAAATTATACCTTGACGGTCTGAGATACAAGGTAACTCTGTTTCCCTAATAGGGGAATATACTGAAGGGACATTTACTACTCAGGGGATCCATACTCGATCTAGAGGTCCCATCCATAATATTGTTGGAGTTCTACTGGTTGATAATAGTCCTCTTCCAGATGAGGTAAATAATGTTGATTTTGCTAATAGATTTGTGTTAATTCTCAGTTGGTTGCAGCTTTGGCTGAGCAAGAAACATATGGTGTTTTATTTATTGATACCACAAAGGTTGGACAGTTTATAAAGATGAATCCTCCTACTATTGGAAGGGGTGAATTTTACTGCTTACCAACTTAAGGATGTGGCATACTATTGGTACGAGGAGTGGGATAGGGTGAGAGGTGATGTTGAGGAGTCTACTTTATAGGAGACATTATCTAATACTTTTTATGCATTTTCTTTCCTCAGGAGTTAAGAGAAGCGAAGGCAGAAGAAGTTATTAATCTGAGATAAAGGAAAATATCTATTAAGAAATATGCCTTAAAATTCCATCAGCTATCAAGGTATGCTCTAGAATTGGTGTTTGATATGAGGGTAAGGATGAGAAATTTTTCTTTTGGACTGTATCGAGATTTGATCCTTGAAAGCAAGACAACATTGCTAATCAAGGATATGGATATGCCTAGGTTGGTGGTTCATATGTAATAGGTGGAGAAAAAAAGAGAAAGTAGGTTAAGTTTGGGGAAAGACGGGTCAAGAAGTTTAGGTCATCTGAACAAGGTGGTTGGGATAGCGGTATGTGGCCAAAGAAGAAATGAGGGACCTCTAGTTCTTCTATAAGGCTAGTTCTTTATACCTAAAATAGTCAGGTGATAAACGTTAGTAGGGCGATAATAATTTCTGGGCATAGGGTGACCATTTTCAGGAATGTGGGGCTCAACTAGCCTCATCAGCCCTCCTTATTTGTTCTTTGGTAGGTTGTATAGGACTTTTTGTGATGAGGGGAGGGACAGATGATTCAAATAAGGCCAGCCTAGCCATATGCTTAGAAATTGCCAAGTTGGTAAGGGTTCTTTAAGAGAGAGAGTAAGGCTCCTATTACTTTATCTTCTACTTCTACACTAAATGGTACTACTTCTGTATCTGTCTCTGCTTCTGGCATTGGTATGGATCAAAATAGGTTATATGCTCTTGTTATACGATAGGAATATGAGGCATCACCTAATATTGTGACTGGTACATTACAATTCTTTCTCGTAAAGTGTATTGCTTATTTGATCCAGGCTCCACTCTCTCTTATGTGACCCCATTTATGGTTGTGTATTTTGGTTTTTATATCGAGGTTATTTTTGATCCTTTTTCTATTTCTACCCTAATAAGAGATTTATTGATTGCTAAAAGGGTCTATAGAGGGTGTGTGGCATCTATTAGTAGTAGGCAGACTTCGGTGGATTTGTTTAAGCTTGATATAGTAGATTTTGACATTATTTTGGGATGGATTTACACTCTTACTATGTGTACGTAGATGGTCGAACTGATAAGGTTATGTTTAGGTTCCTTAGTAAACCAGTTATTGAGTGGGAGGATGGTTCCCTATCTCTTAAGAGGAGGTTTATTTCTTATTTTAGAGCTTAGATGTTAATGTCTAAAGGGTCTCTCTATCATTTGGTCTAAGTTAAAGATTCTAACTCAAAAGGTCCTTCTTTATATATTCAGTTTCGGTGGTAAATGAGTTTCCTAAGATTTTTTTGGATGATCTTCCTAGTGTTCCTCCGAATAGAGAGATCGAGTTTGGTATCAATTTGGTTCTAAAAACTCATCCAATATCTATTCTTCCTTATAGAATGGCTCCAACTGAGTTGAGAAAACTCAAGGAGCAACTTAAGGATCTTTTAGATAAGGGTTTTATCCATCTTAGTTTTTCTTCTTGGGGTGCACTGATGTTATTCGTGCAAAAGAATTATGGTTCCTTTCGAATGTGTATTGAATATAGATAATTGAATAAGGTATTAGTTAAAAATAAGTATCCTCTTCCAAGGATGGATGACTTGTTTAATCAATTATTGCAAGGTGCCAAATTGTTTTCTAAGATAGATCTCTGATCTGGGTATCATCAACTTAAGATTATGGAGGAGGATATCCCTAAGATGGATTCCGTACTCGGTATGGGCACTTTGAATTCTTGGTTATGTCATTTCATTTGACTAATACTTTGACGATATTTATGAATTTGATGAATAAGGTTTTAAGGTAGTTTTTGGATATTTTTGTCATTGTGTTCATTTACGATATTCTGGTTTATTCTAATCACCTCTGTGTGGTATTACAGACCTAAAAGGAGCAACAGTTGTATGCCAAATTCTCTAAGTATGAGTTTTGGTTGAATCTTGTGACTTTTCTTAGTCATATTAATTCTAGTGAGGGGATCATGATGGATCCATAAAAGGTGGTTGTGGTTAAATAGTGGCATAGACCCATGACTCCAATCAATATTCAGAGCTTCTTGTGTTTGGTTGGGTATTATTTGTAGTTTGTGAAAGGTTTATCGATGATAGCTGCCCCATTGACTAAATTGACATAGAAGAAGGTAAAGTTTTCTTGGTTGGATGCTTGTGAGGGGAGTTTTGAGAAGCTGAAGGATAATCTAACTTCATCTTTGATTTTGACATTACCCGAAGCCAATGAGGGGTTTGTGGTTTATTGTGATGTATTCTAGGTGGAACTTGGTTGCATTTTGATATTGCATGGAAAGGTGATTGCCTATGCTTCCAGGCAGTTGAAGGTGTACGAGAAGAATTATCCTACACATGATTTGGAGCTTTTAGTAGTGGTCTTTACTTCAAAAATTTGGTGGAACTATTTATATAGAGTTCACGTGGACATCTACTCTGATCATAAGATCTAAAGTATGTGTTCTATTACAAAAAGATAAATCTCAAGCAGAGAAGATGGTTGGAGCTTATCAAGGAGTATGATATGAGTCTTCACTACCACCCAGGTAAATCTAATATGATTACAAATGCTCTTAGATAGTTGTCCATAGGGAGTTTAGCTCATACGTAAAAGGAGAATAGGGAATTGGTAAAGGATGTTCACCGGTTATCTAATCTTGGAGTTTGTCTCTTGCACTCCAATGATGGTGGTGTGATGATACAGGAAGTGGTTCAATCACCTCTTGGTGGGGAGATCAAGTACAATCAAATACTAGATCCTATCTTGATGAAAATTAAGAGTGATATTGGTAGCCAAAGAGTGATGGTGTTTGAGATAACTGATGATGGTACTTTGTAGTACCAAGGGAGGTTATATGTTCCTGACATCGATGGTTTGCGATAAAGGGTTTTTGATAGAGGCACATGAATTACACTATGTTGCTTATCCTGGTTTGACAAAAATATATCATGATCTCAAGGAGATGTATTGGTTAAATGGCATAAAAAAGGATGTGGATAATTTAGTTGCCTAATGCATAGTGTGACAACAAGTTAAAGTTGAGTATACAAGGCCTGGTAGGTTGTATCAATAAATGGATTTGCCGGAATGGAAATTGGAAGTAACAATATGGATTTCAGTTTTGGTCTTCCTCAATTTTAGAATTAAATTTATTTGATTTGGGTCATCGTGGATAGGATGAAAAAGTCCGCTCACTTCTTGCCGATGTGGACTAATTTTTTGAATAAGGAATTTTCGTAGTTATATCTTTGAGAGATTGTAAAGTTGCATAGGGTACCTGTTTTGATTATCTTTTATCGTGGTATGTAGTTTTATCTCACTTCTAGCAATCTTTTCAGAAGGGGTTGGGCACTAAGGTTAGTCTGGGTGCTTCTTTTTAGTCATAGATGGATGGGCTAGCAGAGAGGACTATTAAGATATTATAGAATATGCTACGGGCATGTGTGAGTGATTATGGTGGAAATTGGGTTGAGCATCTACATTTAGTAGACTTTTGCTTATAATAATAGTTATCATTCTAGCATTCGGCTGGCCCCTTTTGAGAAAATGTTTAGTATGAGGTGTAGATCTCCTATTGGGTGATTTGGACTTGCTGAGGTAGATATGTTTGGTCTGGATCTAGTTTATCAGGCTATGAAAAAGGTAAAGGTGATTTTGGATAGGCTTAAGGTTGCCCAAAGTCACCACAAGACCTATGGGGATGTAAGGAGTAGAGACTTGCAGTTCGTGGTTGGAGATAAAGTGTTCCTAAAGGTATCTCTCATGAAGGGATTAATGCGGTTTGATAAAAAGGAGAATCTCAGTCCCTGATATGTTGTTCCTTATGTGATTTTGCGGAGGGTTGGTAACATGGATTATGAATTAGAGTTGTCTTCTAGTTTGAGTCCTAATCATCCGTCATTTTATGTCTCTATATTGAGAAAGTGTCTTGGTGATCCTTCTTTGGTGGTTCCTTTGGATGGATAAGGTATCTCAGATTCTCTGTCATATAAAAATGTCTCGGTTGAGATATTGGATCGGCAGGTTTGTTGGTTACAAACCATAGATGTGACCTCGTTTAAGGTTCTATGGCAGAACCACAAGGTGAAAGAGGTTACATAGGAAGCGGAAGATGACATGAAGTCCCAATATCGTCATTTTATTTCTTATTTGGATACTTATGTGGAAGGTATGTGTTATTGATCACATCCTTATTTTCTAACTTAGTTAAGGGTTAAAATAGATCGTTGCATCAATATTTTCTAACTTGGTTAGAGGTTGGATTGATATTTGATAATTCAAATGAATCGTACTTGTGTTGGACCTAAATTGTCCGTCATTCGGGGAGGAATGATCCTAGTTGGGAATACTAAAATACCCTGGGTTTTTGAACCTTAGAAAGTTTCCTAAATTTTGGATTTTTAGACAAGATACGAATGGGGGTACAGGTCGTATGCTGAAGTACGGTTGGTAAGGTTGGGTTGTACATAAACCAGTGATGGTGGGTGGGTTGGATTGGTTTCTAGAATGGGTACCAGTTAAGGGTGCTATTCGTATCCTTAGATATTATTTGTCTTGCATGTTTGTATATTGACCAATATGGGGGTTGAAGGGAGGTCTAGAGTACGAGTGGCAGGTACCACTCATGTTTAAGGGTTGACCGGTATGGTTGAGTCGTACCCACCTGCGGGGATTTTATATAGTTAAGTTGGGGGTAATATGGACATTTCCCCTCTTAACCTATTAAGGCTCCATGATTTATAATTCTAATGGGACATTATTTACCCTATTATACTAATCTATATTTCTCTCTAAGGCTCTTGGGTACAAAAAGGCTAGGGTTTCATTTAGAGGAGCAATATAGAGCTTATTTGTGTGATTTCTCTCCATCATATTCATAATCTAAGTCAAGATACTCCTCCCTCATTGTTAGTTCCAACTAAAGGAGTGATTTATGCAATGTTTTCATGGCATGATTATTGCATGGTTTTGGTGGTTTTCAAATATATATTGGGGTTTTAATATTAACCGCTTAGTTAAAGTTTTCCCATGTTTTAAATATGTTTTTACATTCTTTAATAGTTTGTTGGATAATTGGTTGCATGGGAATGGCTAATTGGTAATTGGAATGGTTTTGGAAAGACTATGCCCCCAACATATTTCATGAAATGCCTACGATATTGTTTTTACTATATTATTAGACTTTTAATAGTACTATTGAATAGTATGGTTTGGTAATGGAACCCTAAATAGTATAAATGGTTTAAATGGTTTGAAATAGTTAAATGAAATTGTTTGGTGGTCATGGTTATGGTTTATTAAACTTCTTCGTGGGGTACAATGGAATTCCCCAAGTATACTTAATAATGGAACACTTATTGGATACATGGGAAACATCTAAGTTAACTTAATAATGTAATATATGGGTACATGGGCCCTTTACATAAAAAAGTTGGCTAAGGACATTGCTTGCAAGCTATTGTCGGTATGACAACACCACTACTCATAGCCTTGGTTAATAAAAATTGTATGATGGTTTGGTTGATTGGAAATGGTTTTAATTGGGCAATAATGGCGGGATGTGATAGCTAACCGTGAAGGTGATAGTCCAATGAAGGAATAATGGAAACTCATGTTTGCCGATATGAGGGGTTGGTCATAGCTACCATATATGATACAATGAGGTACATAGGAATCGTATAAGTACAATATACAGATGTACCATGGAGAGCGAAGGTACTTAGGAATCCCCTACTCTTATGGTATCTCCGGTTCATGTGGCTACAAGCATTATGGCCCATTCAGGGGGTTACACTGGACCCATATAGCCCATGAGTTGTTTTAAGATGGTTAAGCTACACATACCTAGGTTAATGGTTTTAAATGCATGCTAAACCCGATTCCTTTTCCCAACATGGTTAAATATATATATGTATGGTTTGTATGCATGTAGTTGGTTTACATGGTTTTACTGGATGTCATTATTTTATCCTTATCCTGAGTACTTTCTAGTGTTCACCCGCTAACTTGTCTTAGGGTGGCTGTATCCCCATGTGATGTAAGAACCGTCCATTCTACTCCTCCTGCTTAGTGATCGAATTTGGGATGAACTATTGTATTAAAATGGTGAGTTTCCATATTCTGGAAGGCTCCATTTCATATCATGTACATCTTTACATACTTTGGACATTTTATAGATATTGGTTTTGGCTATCGTTGGGGCTTGTTTCAACCGGTATTGATTTTCTTTTGGTTAGAGGCTTATATGACTGCTATAGGTTGGAATGGGCGAGATTAGTATTGGTGTCAGCCTTAGTATTGGCATTGGTATTGGGGCAGATACCGTTGAACTGAATTTATGATTGTTCCGTCCACCTTTATTTTGAATTATATATTTTTTTTATAGGAATTCATTTAGTTCATGGTTTGGTTCAGTAATGGATGGTTGGACTTGTTTGGTTTAGTCACAGTTATAGACCTATGCTAGATCTTAGGTTATGCTTACATTCTATCTTGTTATATGTTCGGAGATCATCCAACTTAGGGTACGCGTTTGGATGGTTGGGTTGGGCATCAGGGGTTGTTCCCAGTCCTAATTGTAATATGGATGCCCATTTCGATAAGGCCCGAGTCAAGTCGTTTCAAGAAGGGAATAAAAATAGACAGATATCACAGCAAGAACAGAAACACAACATAGAATAAGAACAATATATATGGAATGTAATGAAGAAGATGATGATGATAATGCATGAGGTCATCTCACAACCTCCGTATGCACATCTCGAGTTAGGCTATCGATGTAGGACCAATGGGAGTCGTCAACACATATACAACTAATATCCAATATAAATATCAATAACTCCCCTCCGGCACATATATCGGTAGAGGGTTTTTATCGATGTCATGTTTTCTATCAAAAAAGCTTGTATTTTTAATATTTCCATGATGGTGCCAATGTTTTAAAAATGATTATGATATGAGGCAGTAATGATCACAACCAACCCAAATGAGAATATCCAATATCTAACCGAAATACCAACTATGTGATCCAAAAATCCATTCAAATTAACCAACCATCCATGATCCAATATAATCCATAAGCCATCAAGTGAAACATGCAAAAAAATGTCATTGATACCACATAAATCGCAAAATGTAGGCTTTTCCCACTAAAAAGAGTGAAATGAACCATACATATATCAATACCAGATCAACAATAACATACAAGGCCCCTTACATTCACACATAGCAAATGATGGTTCAAAACCACCAAACATTATCCACATAGGCCTTACCACGAGCACATAAATCACCTAAAGGAATTTTCCATGATACAACCCCATATCCATAGCATTCTTTCACATTAAGGCTGACAACCCTACCCAATTTGAAGAAGGTTAAGCTAAAACTTACCTAGAATGTCAAAAATTGATCTTAAAAGCCTTTAATAATGAGCTTTCCCGTAATAAACAGACTAAAATCAACCAACAAATACAAATATTCTATGCCTCAAAAGAAAGCCCGCAATACCTATATTGCCCACTTCTGAATTAGGGTGAAAACAAACCACCAAAATAGGTTTTCTAAAAAGAAGGGTAAAATTGAAATTTTTATCCGAAAACACATTTTCCAAGATTAAAGGAACTCATAGGATAAAACCCAAGTGAAAATAGGGTAAAATTAGGGTTTTGAATCAATGAAATACTAATTTGGGGCTTTCGTGCCAAAATTCCCAAATTCCACCTTTAAATCTGACATTAAGCAAGATTTATATAATATGATCAAAGAAAAGTAGTTCAAATCTACGTTATCAAAGGATTTTTTGTGATTATTTCTAGTATGGAATACGTCTATCATCATCTTTGGTATCTTATTGAACAAAAATTGTAATATTATTCCTTCATTGATCATAAATTTTGATTTTGGGGAATTATAGGAGTTTGGAGCTTATCTAAGCTTGAAAATGGAGGAATCCCTAAAGACCCTAAGACTCAAACAACTAAGTCTGAAAAATGGAGAAGAAAATAAGAAAATAATATTATATACCTAAGTGTCAGGTGCCGTTAAAGAAGTCAAGTGGCCTCATTAGCGGTCACCACTAAAGCGATCAAGTACCACTTTAGTAGTATCCACCAATGCATGCCAGTCCGCTAAACTAGACAAGGGTCGCTTTGTTACCATCCACTAAAGTGTATGAGGGATTCTAAAATACCCTTTCCCAGTTGTTACCTGACTGCTAAAGTGGCCAAATGGAGTTTTAGCGCCTGCCATTAAAGCAGCCAAACTCGCGCTTTTGCGGCTGCACCAACTGAGTGGTGCACTAGCTGTGGAGACATACAAAATTCCAAGTCTCTGTAGACCCATTGAGATTTATTTGAAATCCTGTGAATTCAAATGAACTATGCTACTCTATCAAATTTGATGCACAAGATTCAATGATGATATCAGAATTATGATAAAAATGTTTTCATAGAATTGACCCCCGAGACTTATTTTTACAACTTTCCAAATAGAGGATCAAAATCAGATATAAAATTTGTAAAACAACACCACCCATATTACCAGCCTAAAAGTCGTTGTTCTAGATTTGATGGTGTGGTCTTTTTTTCCATCTCATGTACAAATCATATGATATTAACCGAAGTCACCTAATAAGACTTTAGGATCAAAAACCATAATTTCACATAAATCACACTAAAATACATTGGGAACCATGTCAATCATATCCATACCTCAAAAGTTTCATAATATATCCATGAGGAGAGGTAAAATGATCAAAGTTCATCGAAATAAATATTTCACATAAATTACCAAAAATTATGTCATAACATAAATCGCCAAACTTTAACCAGAACTAGTATCAACTCCAAAATACCATTTTAGCAAAAGTATCATGTAACCAACCTATTCAAGCTACTAAATATACAATATAAAGGATATAATACACCTATAAAATTACAAAGAGCCAATAAGTCTTGGCCTAAGGTGGGCTGGAGGGGCCCACTTTTAATCCTCAAAATTTATTCCAAGGAAAATTCTATCCTAGACTAGGCTAAGGTGTCTAATATCACTACTAGATGTTAAATATGTTAGTAGTCCTAAGATAGCAGGTCTACCCTAAACGTGAGCCACTAAGTCAATTACACCTAAATTATGTTTACCTAATAGGTTAAAAGTCCGAATGTAAACTAATTAACTTTCAAGACCTAATTTCCAACCCATTTCTATCATATTATTATAAGTATATAATGATTAAGATCTATAATAAATAAATATAAACCTAGCTTACCTCGATGCCAAAGAATGTCTGGTGAAATCTGCTAAATAGATGAATTTCCCTTCTGAGGAGCTTTCGAAAGGTGCCACCTATCAATATAGTAATTTAGTTATCAATATGTGGGAAATGGTACCCATATTTCATTTTTGTGCTTCGGGTACAAAATTACGTAAAAATCCCATGTAGACCCACTTGCAAAATCGCACTCTCAAAACAATCAATGTGCCCCTCTATACTTAAGAAACATTTACCCTTAGAATTGGTAAATTTCAAGCTCAAATGGTGCTACAATCAGCCCACTAATATTCTAGAAATTTTGAGAATTAATTGAAAAATTAACTATGAAATTGAGGAAAACTTACCAAGAATTTATAGAAAAAACAAGTAAATCAAGCTTATGAACACCCCGAAATCTCCTATCAATAGTTTTCACAAGTTTCCATATGTTCTAGGGTTTACCCTCTTGAATTTGTATGAAAAATTAGAGAAAATCGAGCTATGTGAGTCATTTATTAATACCTAAGTACTGCAAAATCAGGCACTAGTTCACTTTAGCAATTAGCGATAAACCACCCTGTTTCTTCAAAAGCGGTGCCCATGCTTTCATGGCATGTCATTGAAGCGTATAAGGTAGTGCTAAAGCTGCCTGCATTTTAGCAGACATCTTGCCTCTAAAGCAATTTGTAAGGACGAGCCACCCAAGTCCTAATTTTTTGGCCAATAACCCGAACTAAGTCTAGAAACCTTGGAACGAAAACCAAGGGTTCACCTAGACTAAAATAGATGTACTAGAGATTTTGTAACTATTAAAATGGGCATGTGAGGTAATTAAACTGAATCTTTTTCCCAATATCCTATTTTTACCAATGAAGACTTCATAAAAGGGAATTGTCTCTAAAACTAAATGAACTATAGATAACCCAAATTTCAGCTCTAGCAAGTCATAAATGACTTAGGGCAACTATAATGCAACATCTCACATTTTTGGGCTAGAAGTCAAACCATCATTCCTATGAGTATTCACTCAAACCAATGATTCCCATGTGAATGAAAGTTTCATTATCAATAGCCTAGTGTGACTAGTTCATATGAGGTAAAAATATTCATAGGAAACACTTAGAGAAAATATGAGTTAAGAGCTCTTGAATTGACAAAATTTTTGGTATTCCATCCTACTAAGGTAAATTATGAACATGTAAAACTTCTAAAATATGTGGAATTTTGGAGATCAATAGTAACAAAATTATAGATAATTGAGTCCTCTTTCCAATGCATCAAATTTTACATTAATTCGACACCCGAGAAAAAGGTTATGAGCATTTTCGTGAGGAACTAGTGAGGGTCTGTGATTTTAGCCTGTCATGGACCTTAGGCTCCGTGATAACCTCCGTGACATGGAGGATATGTTTCCTACACTCATAACTAAAGGGCCAAGGGGAATTTTGGTCACTCCCCCTCACCCCAAATACCTAAATTAATGACTTAAAGCTCAAAAGGGCATTATTTGGCCCATTCCCGTTTGCAAGAACAAAATTCAAGTTTCTCCTAATGGTTTCAAGCATACAAGGTTATTCTTCTACTCTAAGAATTCAAGTAATTAAGGTATGTGGTGTATTCATCAATGGGTTCCTCCCCCCATTGTGTCCAAAAATCCCATTATTTTATTCAAGCATGAAATTTTAATCTTTTTTTGTGAAATTATCCATGTAAATCATCAATTTAATCTACGTTTTCCTATTAATTTGAACTCAAGTCCTATCAACATGTTTTCCCAAGTGAATTAGGTTATTTCATGCTTTAAATTTTAACTACCCATGTCATATTAAATTGATTTTATGTTAAATTATTAAATTATGAAGTAAACTATGTGAATATGTTATCCTCCCAAGTTTAACTCATTACCATGTTCAAATTAATGTAATTCATCAGTGTAGTAAAATGTATTATGTTTTGGATCTCTAAATTATGATTTCCTATCAGTGTTTTAAATAATGTTATCGTATTTAAAGTATCGCTTAGTCATAGAGGGTTGTGAATACTCGATACCTATCTATTTATATGTTTCTTCGGTTTTATGTTACTAGTCTATCAAGTCATAATTTTCATTATCATATTCATGTTGAGATAATATCAGTAATGAGTTCAATTAATAGTAATCAGTAATAGTGTCAGTTCAGTTGGAGTAGGATTTAGCATCAAGCGAAACTAGGGATGAAGTCTCTCCCTCCGAAATAGGATTGAGACCCTTAGTAGTAATCCCTATGTTCTAGAACTATATCCAACATAGGTTATGAGAGGTCAACCATTAGTTTAGGACTGAAACTCTTTCAAGGGTCACCCACCAATTTTGTACTGACTCCCTAGTCCTTTGGGACACTAGTTTAGTGGATCCACACAATCAGTGTTAGTGTTCGTGGCAAGGTACTAACACCCTTCTAACAGGCTTACAGGTTGGACCCCGATTAGCTTATATTGAGTCATATTAGTTACATAATAGCTCCCATAATTTCAGTTTAGTTTAGTATTCATATTGTATCAGCTCAATTTTGCAAGATCAAGGATTCAGTTTACCAGCTATTCAGTCAGTGAGTTTTACATATTATTTCAGTACATGTTTTACTTGGTCTTTCATAAATTTTACATCTTTATGCTTTCATGCTTAGTATTCATACATGATCCTCAGTATGTTCCTACAACCTATTCAGCTTTAACTTGATATTTGGATATGGTATTCATGTTTCTACCACTTTCCAGCTTACATAAATACTTTAAACTCATGACATAGAAATTTTAATAAGTCTGACAGCTTTTATGCACATCCATTTTTAAATGCATATTTTAGTAAATAACTTATGTCCTCAGTTTTGAAGCTTGCATTAAGCATTTTCATGATTAAGTACATGTACCATATACTCAGTACATTCGAAAGTACTAACCATATATATGTGTTGGTGGCTATATTCCTTCTTAATATAGGTACCATATGTAGTCAACATACTTGGGTCAGATAGTTCTGAGCAATTAGCCAGCAGGTGAAGAATGCATGTATTGTATTTTTATTATCGTTATGTATTGATTTGCAGTAGTTGGAAGAATATCCCAGTTACTTATAGTCTATATAGTATAGGCTTCATCGATAGTCAGTCATATTCATTATATGTAATTCAAGTTCCTTCTTTAGATTTATCATGTTGTAAACTTTTATAGTATGATATTTATTCAAATTTTCTCATGATTATGCTTTTTGTCAGCAAATTTAGCATGTATATACATTGTAAATTAGTTGCTTAAGGATTATGTCGGTAGATGGGTTAGATTTAGATCATATATGGTTTGAAGCATCATGTTAGGACTAGGGGCTAGCTTCAGGTTGTGACAAACTTGGTATTAGAGCATAAGATTCAATTGTCCTAGGGCGTCTATGAAGTCGTGTCTAGTAGAGTCTTACAAAACTATACAGAAATATTTGTACATTTCTTCAAGAGACTACAGGGAATTTAAAAAATATTTCCCTTCTTTCATATCTCAGATCCTGCTGTAGAGATGTTCTCTAAGAAACTTATATAGATTCTCGTCTAGCTCCATTCATGCCAACTCTACCTTATTTACAAGGTAACATAAACAACCAAGCATAAATTTGTACCTATAGATTTTTCTCAGATAGTCCCCATAGATAGTTATAGGATTGGATGTGGGCTGAAAAAGGATCACATTAATGCCTTTATGTTCTAAAGTTTGAAATATTTCCTTCATGTTCATGAAAATTGTGGACTAAGCCAAAGTCATATAGGCCCTTAAATCCCTACTTGAAATCCTATAACATCATATGATCTAGAATTAGAAGCATAAAACTAGAACTTTAGCAGCAGTAAAGTGGGGATAGTGTTTCTCTGGATTTAGTAGATTATGCATCCATGGGACTAGTTGTATGAAAGGTGAACTCATAGGCTTGAAATAGTATGTTCAAGAGTTTATATTTATTGATTTGAAATTAAGTATAATGATATGGGTCTGATCTAGAGGTGTACCCAAGGTGATATGGGATTGTATTATTTCTCTGTTTTAAAGCTTGTATGTTTAGATAGTACCCTTGAGTTACTAAGAGCAAATAAGAATAGTAATGTAGTAAATGGTGTTCTTACAAGCTAATTTATGGGTTATATGTTGTTGATGTTGTTTTTTTTGGTTTGATGGTAATTTTTATGGTTTAGGAAAAATATGAGTTTAGAGATGTGATATTAGTAGGCTATGAATGAAAAGAATTAGATTATATGATTAGTGTGGAAAGTATGTTATCGAGAAGGTTGTAAGTATGTGATGATGATTTCTGAAGATAAGGAAAGTTAAGGATAGTATATATTATTGGAGTGTTCAAGAATGAAGTTAGTATAGTTTATTAAACAGTTTGTGAATGTCCATGTTAAGTGCTAGAATCTAAGTTTGAATCTTTAATGATTGAGCTAATAGAAAGAAGATTTGAAATTCTTGATAGTGTGAACTCAAGGTTTGGTGACACTCCTAAATATTCGTTAGTCAGTGTTTAAGGTATTATATGATCATTATTGTGTCTATAAAAATTTAAGAGTTATACCTCAGAAGGAAGTATTAGCAGTGGGTTTTATACTTTCAGGTGTAGTCTTTCAAGGTGAGTTTATTATTTATGTGTATTGTTATATTCAGACTCTAGAGTTAAGTGGTTGTAGTTCAGTTTAGAGTTTATTAAAGGGGTCCAAATACTTATAATGATCACTTAAAGCTAAGGGGGAGATAATAGAATAAGGAACTAAGTTAGGCTCTCTAATTCTAGTAGTGATGTCTGTGTGTTGTAGAGCAACACTGGGGAGGAAGATGCCCGCCCCATTCTTCTCTCAGTACAAAAATTTTTACTTTATTCATTACGACATCTACTCAAGCCTTACAATTTAGCTCCATGATAATAACTCATATTTATGTACTTTATCTAGAATCATGTAGGTTCCTAGTTCCTCGTATCAGTAGTTCCAGTTCACTCAGAAGTTCAAATCATATTCCATGAATTTATGAACTACAAACTTAGTTCATGTAGCTCATGACCTATGTACCCATGCTTTACGGTATTTTCAGTTCCCCAAACTCATGGTACACCCTGAAGGACTAGTGAAATTTAGATTATGGTATCTCTTTAATTAATTCATATCATTGATAAATTATTCTTCATGCCTCATTTAAATGTCATGTTATGTATAGTATCCTTTCATGCTTTAGGTTTTCATGTTCTAACCTTTTAGTAATCTTTCCTTATTAAATGATAGTGGTGATGAACAATTATTTAGATGAAAGAGAGTAATTGTTTCTTGTTGGGGAAAGATTATTGTATTCTTGTTTTATCTAAGGCTATAAGTTTGAAGGAAGATTGAGTTAAAGCGTTGGTATATGTCATGGTTGGTTGTGAGTCTTATGTGTCTCTTCCTGGAAATAGTGCATAAAAGTTGTTATTGACAAGAGATATTAGATAATATGGTGAAATAAAAAATTCCTAAATAGGTTGGTTGCCTAGAAGTTCATACATGGTTAAAGTGATAGGCTTGAATATCATGTTGGTACAAAAGTGGATGAATGCATTATGCATTAGTGAATTCTTAGTTAGAGGTTGAAGTTAGTTTTTAAAGTAGTAAAGAGTATTATTCTTGAGATAAGAGTTGTGAAAACACATAGGATATTGAATCTGGGGTTTGTACTAGTGTTATGGTGTTATGAGTAGTACTTTGTTATTTTAGTTAGGTTGGAACATGGTGAGAAAATTTAGTTCAGCTCAGACTTTGGTAGAAAGAGTTATCAATACCCATGTGAAGATTACTAGTGGAGTCAATAAAGTGTAGTATTAAAAGGGAGTAGTATAATTGAGGGACTATTTGAGAAGTTTGGCAAAGCTTGAAATTTAATAGTTGCATTGCCTAAGGCATAGTAATTCTATCCTAGCTTATGTTTCATGGGCCTATATTCTATGTTATAGAGTTGTAGCCATGTTGTGATTCCTTATTCATATCATGCCCAAAATTCTTTGCTCCATAATATTATTAGAACTTCTACAAAAAAATTTTGAAGAAATACTCTAGTAGAGTATAAGCTTTTTGTATAATTCAATCCGTATATCCTGCAATTCATATTAAAAATCAAGCAGGTAAGCTCCTAATGTTTTCTATTTTTCCATCTTGTCTTACTATCTGAAATTTCATGAATATTCCTACTCCATAAGGTAATTCATTCACGTCCATGCAAATTGCAGATTCAGTTTAGTCCATGCATCATGTCCTGATTCAGATATTTAGTCATGATTTAGTTCATAAGTGTTTAGTGAATGATCTCAGTTTTCCAAGTATTCCAGCTCAGACATTGTAATATACCTTGTACGATTTTAGTTCCATTATCTCATGATTTGTGCGTACAAAATGTAGTTGGTGATGCCATGAACCCCACTTTCTTTTGATTCTTATACATGCTTTTGTTAAGGGAGAGTTCCTAGTGTGATGCTACATACTGTATTCCTTACTTCTAAAGATTCAACAAGTTCCTATCCAGCATTCGAGAATGATTCCAAGGGAGAGATAATGTAACACCCTAAATTTTAAGGCTAGAATTCAACCTGTTGTTCCTACGTGTACTAACTCAAAACCAATTATTAACATGTTAATATAAGTGTCATGATCAATAGCCATGTGTGAAGAATTCTTCAAAGGTCAAAAATGTTCTTAGGAAATACTTAGAGCAAAGCTAAGTTAAGAGCTCTTGAATTAAGAAAAAATTTGGTGTCCAATCCTACAAGGGTCATATTTGAATAACTTCTAAAATATATGGAATTTTGGAGCTCAAGACCCATAAAATTATAGATAATTGAGTTCTATTTCCAATGCTTCCAATTTTGCTTTAATCCAATGCCCAAACGAATAGTTGTGAGCATTTTCATGAGGAACCAGTAAGGGTCTGCATATTCAACATATCACAAACCTTGGATTTTACAATGACCTCCATGACATGGAAACCCTAACACCCAAATGATGACTTAAAGCTTAAAAAGGGAATTATTTCCCTTATTCCTCTTCAGCTATCATACATAAAACCATTCCACTTTCCCATGAACAAAAATTTAAGTTTCTCCTCAATTATTCAAGCATACAAGGTTCCAATTCCAAGCTTCTTCTCTAAGAATTCAGGTAATTAAGGTATGTGTGGTATTCATCAATGGGTTCTTTCCACAGATTGAGTCCCAAAATCCCCCTTTTTGTTCAAGCATAAAATTTTAATCTACTTTTGTGAAATTATCCATGTAAATCATGAATTTAATTCGTGTTTTCTTATTAATTTGAAATCAATCCACATCAACATGTTTTCTCCATGTGAATTAGGTATTTCATGTTTTCAATTTTAATAAATTCAAATGATTTTATGTTAAATTATTAAATATGAACTAGACTATGTGAATATGTTATCCTCCCAAGTTTAACTTATTCCTAATTTCAAATTGATGTAATTCAATAGTTTAGTTAAATGTATTATGTCTTAAGTCACTGAATTATGATTTCCTACTAGTGTTTTAAATTATGGTATCATATTTAAAGCATCACTCAGTGCTACAGGGCTATGAACACTCGATACCTATGTATTTATACATGCCTTTATTTTCAAGTTACCAGTCATTCAAGTCATGATTTTCATTAGCATATTCATGTTGAGCAAATATCAGTTATGATTTAAGTTAACAGTAATCATTACCTGTGTCTGTTCAGTTGGGAGTAGGATTTATTAATTTTCATTAGCATATTCATGTTGAGAAAATATCAGTTATGATTTAAGTTAATAGTAATTAGTACCAGTGTTAGTTCAGTTGGAATTAGGATTTAGCACTAGGCCTGAGACCTTTAGTAGAAATCTGTAAGTTCCAAAACTATGTAGCCAGTGTAGGTTATGGGAGGTCACTTGCCAATTTAGGATGACACTCTCTCAGTGGTCACCCGACAGTTTAGGATTGACTTTCTAGTCCTACGGGACACCAATTTAGTGGATCAACACAGCTAGTGTTATATCTATGGCAAAGTACCAACACCATTACAATTGGGGTTACACGTTGGACCCCGATTAGCTCAAATTGGGGAATGTCGGTGACATGATAACTCTCATAGTTTTAGTTTAGTTCAATATTAAGATTTATCATCTCAGGTTTGCATGACAAAGAATTTAATTTACCAGCTATTCAGTCACTTAGTTTTCCAGATTATTTTAATACATGCTTACTTGGTCTTTCATTGCTTCTATATGTCCATCCTTTCTTGCTTAGTATTCATACATGATCCTCAGTATGGTCTTACAACCTATTCAAATTTAACTTGAGACTTGCATATAGTACTCTTGTTTCTACCATTTTCTAGCTTACCTAAATGCTTTTATCTCCTGAGAAATTTTAATAAGCCTTACTGCTTTTATGCAAAACCAAGTTTTAAATGCATATTTCATCAAATAACTTATGTCCTTAGTTTTGAAGCATACGTTAAGTATTTTCATGATTTAGTGCATGTCCTATATACTCAGTACATTTGAAAGTACTGACCACATATATGAGTTTGTGGCCATATTTCTTTATAGTATAGGTACCAAATTTAGTCCACACATTAGTGTTAGACAATAATCAGCATTCAGCCGGCAGGTGATAAGTTCTCTTATTTTGGGGACTCCAGTACGTTGTAGTGAATGTATTGTATTTTTGTTTTCCTTATGTATTGATTTGTGTTATTTAGAGGCATATCCCAGTGACCTACAGTTAGTATCGTAGAGGTGTCATAGATAAAAAGTTAGAGTCATTATATGTAATTCAAGTTCCTTCTTCAGATTTATCGTGTTATAAAAATTAACAAAATTATATTTATTCTGATTTTCTCAGGATTATGCTTCGACTCAAAAAATTTAGCTTGTATATACATTTTAAATCATTTGTTCAAGGATCATGCTAGTACATGCGTTATCTTGGGATCACTTGTGGTTTGAAGCACCATGTTTTGACCTGGGGGTTGCCTCAGGTCATGACATATAAGGAAGAAATAAATGGAAAAAATATGTGAAAATATAGAAAATGACCTAGAGGGTCATTATACTCCTAGGGTGTCTGAAATTCGTGACAAGTAGAGTCTCTTTTATACGTGTGAAGTGAACCATACATATGGGGGAAGGGGGTAGGAAATGTTTTAGGAAAACTTCACTTTTTTCATGTTCATATGATGCGATGAGAGCATAAGTCTATTTATCCTTGTAATTTATACTATAACATTTTATATAATGTCTACTAAAAGAACAAACAAAAGAATAAGAAAAAACCAGCTAGCCCCACCGGAGCCTATAGATCCCCTAAATGAACAAGTCATCCATTAAGAATATAGGGTGGTTTTCTATATGTTTTCTCAAGATATGACCAACCACTTCAATCGGCAAGAAGTTGCACCTACAAATCAAGATAAGAATGTGGTAACTATTAGAGTTTGAGACTTTACTCGGATGAACCTATGGTTGAGTAGTACGATGGGTCATCTCGATGTTGTCCTGGCTCATCCTAATATTATTCCCGTACTTATATGACCTGGGATGGGATAGGACACGCTAAATCAGAACTTGGAATAGGATGAGTTCTAGTCTTCATTCCAATTATTATAATTCTGTTCGTGTAGGTCAAACTCGGTATCGTACCAATTTGGTTTGATAGTTTTTAAATTTTTTTAAAAATATCTAAGGGATATTATCCATTGGTGATCACTTCTCAACGAATATTGGTACCCCTTACAACTACAATGCCTCTTCCCTCCACCCAAAACCTACCTTCACCGGCTCATCCTTAACCTTCTCTTCTATAAATACCCTTCCTTCTTTCACATTTTATTCTAAATTCAAATTCTCTCATTCTATCTTAATTATAAACTTCAAATCTCTCTAATTCTTTCTATTACTTTGTAATTTGGAAAACTTTGAAGGAGTAATCATCTTCAAGCTTCAAGTTTTGATATTAATTTTCTAGTTTTCTATTATAATTGCCTACTCTTAGAAAGACATTTGGTACTCCACTATCTAATCTTTTAATCTATTTTCCTTATTTCTAATTTTTCATTTATTTGTTTGAATTTTCTAATTTCATATTACTTTTCATTATCTCATGAATCTGTATAAAAAAGCCCTAAAAATAAAAAAGTATTGCACAAAAAGTTGTTATTTTTCGAGCATTAGTAAAAATGATTCTTCTTCTAGTTCTTCTCAAACTCCTATACTTAAAATAAATATGGATGATTATATACATCTGAATAAAACTTATTTTTCCCCTCAACCCATAAAAATCATTATAGATTCTCCTATTCCACATGAAGCATATGAGAAAATGTATAATTATTTTGAAGATGATTTCAATGAAAAAGTAAAAGTAGGTGAAAAGTATAGTGATGATACGCCTACTAGTCTTGCCCCTACCAATAACAAAGCTCCACCTGAGGATAACCCTCCCCCTTTTTCTCCAAAAAGGGTTAAGACCAAAGTACAATGCCCTTTAGAATTAAAAATTTTGAAATTATGTTATTTGAATTAAGAAAAACAATTTCCATAAGTAATATTCGTAAACAAAGCTGAAAATATGTTTCTGGCAGGACAGAGGTTCGATGAGGGCTTGACTAGACATTTGAGAGAAAAACATAAAAGAGAGTAGTTTGCGCATTTATAAAGTCTTGGTACTACTGGTCATTTTAGTATTGGCATTAGACCATATTTTGGAGGATCAAACATGGTTCAAAGTGAACTAAACCCTTCAAACCTAGTTTACTCTATTCTACAACACCCCTATTACAGAGATTGTGATCGGGAAATTTTTTTCTAAAATAATTGTTGTTTGTGGTTTGCCTTTTATTTTTGGAGAACATTTTTATTTTATTACATATATTTGAGATACATATAATCTCAATTTTGAATGGTTTTCAATAAGTATGGTAAAAAGAGATATGTTTTATTTCAAGAAAAACATTATCAATAATTTGTTCATGCCTATTTTGAAATAATAGATTGTAGAGATGCTATTACAACTAATATGGGTCATAGTCCTAATTGTTTTGATTATTTAATTTTTACTGCACATTGAGTTGATTATAATTAGAATTTTCAAAATAGAATTTTTGGTTGTAAAATTTATGAACATAGGAAAACTAGTACTGATATTGCCGCTACTATAGTTCACATTGTAGAGTTTTATGACCTTTGTGAAAAATTTATTTGTGTTAATTTAGATAATGCTTCCGTTGATTTAGATGCTATATCATTGTTAGAAACTAAAATTTATTCAATCAATAAGAATGTTTTTCATGTTAGATGTGTTGTACATATATTAATTTTGGTTGCGAGTGATGGTTTGACAGTAGTTGTGATAAAGTTGACAATGCTTATTTTGGATTTTTCATATGAATAATAGTAGTAGAATTATTCAATATAAAGAACTTTGCAATATGTATGACAACAGATAAAATTCTTTTTATGATATATTGATGTTGCTTATAAATATCGAAAACCTATTAGTATGCAATTTATTTCTCATAACGCTTACCCAAAATTGAAACTTTTTTTATACTAATTGGAATGAAGCAAATGAACTTATAAATTTTTTGAAAGTATTTTATGAAGCGACAAAAGTTTTTCTAGAATGTATTATCCTAGTATTTGTGAAGTCTTAATACATGTATGTGAGATTTCAACTCTCTTTGTTGAATATAGAGAGAAAGAATTGTTTGAATCAACAATTAAAGTAATGCTTGAAAACTTTTTAATTTTTTTCCCAATCCTCAATTTATTTAACTGCAATTCTATTTCGCCTTCATCTACTATTTTGGAGTTATTGCTGTTAAGGAATTAGTCTAGGACCAAAACTCCTAGTAGATGACTTCACATGAGAATTCTGACAGAGCTATAAGCTTTGTATGAGCCTCATATTTAGTCAAAATAATATCAGATAAAAGTTTTGATGGTTTTATTGAGTCTAGAATGTTGAATCTAGTAAGGTAGAATAGTTCGTTTTCATACATGGAGTTCCAAATGAAACCCGAGATTCTTTTTAAAGTCCATTCTAGGACTTATAAACTCTGTTATCTGGTATCTAATATAAACTCTTTAGCATGCATGGATCCTCTTTAGTTCCTATGAGTTGCTTAAGCATGTGTTTGGCCATTTGGTTTAGTCCCAGTTTAGGACCACGGGGCTGCTTAAGCAGACACTGCTTTAGAGTCATGGTGAAAGCTTTAGTAGTACCCAAACCTAGCATGTTAGAATGCTTTAGCAGTTGAGATGCCGCTTTAGCGGGTGCTTGGCCAATTTAGTTGTAGTTTGGGGATTTTAAATCCCTTTCTTTACCTATTTTTTCATTATTTCTTTCACTATTTTGCACAATTTTGAGAGCTTAAAGAGAGGAAAGAGTAAGGAATCACCATTGGAACTAAGGTAAGATATTCTAACACTCCTTGGTCATTTTTCATTAATTTTCCCATTAATTTCCATTCAATTTTATGGTTATTTCTTAGAAATCAAGTCTTAAAATTCATAAAATTTAGAGGCTAATTTGAGCCCCTATTCTTGCATCATTTGTGTTCAAGTTTTGAGCACATATTCCTTGTCATTTGAGGGACGTTGTGATAAATTTAGTTTTAGATTTTGTTTGCGAGCCCTAAGGGCCTAATCTTGACTCGAATTTTGATGTGACCCTTTATATAGAAATATGGGTCTCTTTTTATTCCTTATGGTGTGTAGATTATTATTTTTATAGTGTGGAGAATTTCAGGATCATGGAGAAAAGGCGAACTATTTATGGATGATTCGAGAATTTGCAGTTCAGCACTGAAGTAGGCTTCTGTCTACTTTTCTTCATGAGATAGTGCATTATATATACATTATACGTTAGGTAAGAATGTTAAGATGAAATTAAGTATAAAATGACTTAGCCTACTTTAATAGTTTGGGGATATAAGGGTGAATCAACCTTTAATATGAAATATCTTTCATACTTATAGGATCCTATTACCCTAGGTTAGTAGCATGTTAGACATATTATAGGCTAATAAACCTTTAGTATAAGGTTTACTACAAATTGGCTTACCTAATAGTGTGTTATAATAGGTGTTATCATGACCTAAGAAATTAGCAGTGACAAATTGGTATCAAAGCTTAGGTCTACCGATGTGTTAGTAGAAAAGATAAGTGTCTCGTAGAGTTCTGCAGATAGGTGCAGAGACATTAAACCTATATTTGGGAGGCTACAGGGCATTATTAGGAAATTCTATATTTAACTCCTCATTGTGTGTCCATATTTTTATGAGCCCCAAGTATATCTTTGACTCTATTACATCCCATATAGATGATATAAGGTTATTAATAGATAGGGATGGGACTTGACTATATATTTCAACATCAAATTAGGGAGTTAGGGATAGATATAGAAGATTTTTAACATTGGCCGAAAGATTTTGGGTCAATCCAGGTTCCATTAAGGCTAATGAATGCTTTAGCCTTTAGAGATTCAGCATTATAGATCCTAAGTCTTTTTGGGAATATATTATCCAAGGATGGCATTCAGTTCATCCAGTAACTTGTATGTCAAAATTGGGTTTGGTGGTGTTCAATAAGGTTTTTTGTTAGTTTTAGAGTACGAGGTTTGAGTTCCTGAGTAGGCCAGGCATAGTCCAATTCAATATCCTTAAGAAAATGAGATGGTGTATGGAATTTTTAGAGGGTTAGTTTCCCACTTCATATGGTATTGGATTATTTAATAATATTTAGGTCTTCTCTCATAGATTGTTGATCACATAAGAGTCACAAAGAGAGAATGTATTCACACTTAGGGAGGTAGTGATAAGAGTCCATGTCATCAGTATAGTGCTTTGGTCTTCCATCCAAGAGTGAGGATCCTCTCGATGGAGTTTAGGTTTAATTTCTACCTACCAATTTCATATAGTTAGCATATTCGGTTATAGGTGGCTCTTAGAATTGTAATTGTCACGACCATCAAAATTTTCGTCAGATGTTTATAGTATTTAACATGGATATATAGGCTGTTGTGGCTATTCTGGATTAGTTTATGCAGTACCTTAGAGTGTTCCAACAGCTTATTTTGGTTGTGGCAAGATGGACCATTATTCTAAAGAGTGCCAAAGACATGAGTTTTTTGTTCAAATAGAGTTAACATGTGTTCCCCGCTAGCCTAGGGCACCTCATATATGTTATGATTGCTGGGAGGATGGTCATCTTAGTAGGGCATTTCCCCAGCATCAATTTCTCCTAGTAAGGATCAGCTCAAGTTTTATGCTGGATTAGGGATTATGGCATTTTCTATGACTGAAGAGATTGGTCACTGGTCTGGAGATTGCCTCGATGAAAGATTATTAGTGATTTATCTTATCTAGATCAATTTCTTGGATATGTGATTCCTTTCGTTAGAGGCAGTACACTTAGAGCCTAAGTTGGTAATTTAGACGTTCAATCCGAGTTTGGACTTTCTTATATTCATACTCCCTTGAGCACTTTAGGTATGTGAATTTTAGTTCCACCATGATAGGTATGCTTTTTATTTCCTGCCTTTACCTTTTCATTTATGTGTATTAGGGTATTCATAGCCTTCAATGATTATGTATCATGGTACATTTATATTATTGTTATGTGCCTTCGTGTAGAGTTCTTGATTATATGACTATCTACATGGATGATTTTATTTAGTAGTGGATAGAGTGGATTTGTATTGATATTTCCCTGCAGTGTACTGCTAGTATTCAAGTCCCATTTGCCTTGGAATATTGGTCTTCTTATTGTGTGATACTTGTTATTGATTTTTATTTTTGGTACAATCTACGCTTTATATTGTTTTTGCTATTATTATCATTGTTTGATATTGATCGATCCTCACATGGTAGATGACTAGGCTAGCATTATATAGTCAGAATTTCTTTTCGAGTGACTAGCTTGGTTGGATGATTTCTCTCTTTTAGCGAGGCGAGGTTGGTATTTTTCCTCTTCTATTGGAAGAATAGATTGGTTTTTGAGTGGGCTATAAAGGAAGAGGTAGGTCAGCTCTCTTTCTTTTGTTATGGATCTAGAGTTAGTGATTTGGTTATATAGCCTATTTGACGTTCACCATTTTGGGACCCTTTTTTTGAGATGGCTAGTTCATCATCTAGTAGTGGTCTTTGTGTTGAAGTCAAAAGGTTTTAAACTTTTCTTTTGGGTTTTTAGATTAGTCTTCTGATGATGGTTTAATCTTGGTATTGGTGTAGAGTTGGATATGTCGTTCTTTCTATAGTATAGTTCTTGTTCTAATGGAGATAAGGGAGGTAGAGATAGGTAATCTTCTATATGACCATGTCATAAGTTGGTGATTTAGGCATTCATGCGGAGATTTAGAGTATTGGATTGATCAATTCCTTGCTATAGTTGTAGTCCTCCAAATTTCTAGAGTTTTGGTTAGCACAGTGTAGTTTGCATCCTTGGTGGATTCTTGGGTATGCTTGATGCATTACACCCTCCAACAAAGATGGAGTTAGTATCTTATGATTTTATCCTAAGGTTTATTCTCCATGGTGATTTTAGTGCTCAAATTTATTTCAACTTGGCCTCCGACAGGAGCCAGTAGGGATATAACTTATCTTAGATAGTATGGATGAGTTGGGTTGTTGGCTTAATTTTAGATTTGGTGCCTTGAAGGTGACCTGACAGCTATGACATATTTGGAGTGTTGATTCATACCTATCTAGAGGGTTTGTTTGGGTAGTTGAGACCACACGATTCAGACTTGGTGTTGAGATTTCAGATGGGAGTTTTAGAGTTTGGGTGTATCATTTATTTCTAGATTTTCCTCAATTGAGGTTTTATATATTGGCTGGCTAAGCCTACTCTTTGTCTACCTATTTGGTCCACTTTTCATTAGGGTGGATTGTGGTTGATAGGTGCTCAAATGATAGCACTCGATAATTTAGGATGGTTTCTTCCGCTCTTGACTTCAATTTTCAATTTTAGTTAAACATTTCAGATGATCTATTCAGTAGGAATAGAATTCTCGAGTTGGATTCGACATAGTTTTATCCCCTATTGGGGGAACATCAAGAACCAGATCATTCAGTGGTGAGTGTTTGTGCTTTAGAAGCTTATATTTGTATTTTTTGGACACAGGTGATGGCATGCTTAGATTCTATACATTTGTGCTCACTTAATGGTATGATTCCACTTAAAAACATAGGTTTACTACTATTTTCCTTAAAAAAGATTCATTCCTACTTTTCACTTTTAAAACAGATTGTTCATAATGGGAATCGTACCACCTTAATGGATGATTTATGATATTTTGAGACTCAAAATGATATTTTAGAGATTTGACTGAGATATATTTCGGTCCAAGGTTTTACTATTATTATTTACTTTCATCGTGAGAGATTATGACCCTTTTAACACTTTATGATTTAGTCCCGGAGTTGACCCCCAGGCAATAGATTTACAGACTTGTACTATTTTAGCCACAATTTGAGTTCATGCATTTATATATATATACATCTCTCTAGTACTGGACAGAGTTAATTGATGATGATGATGTTTATTGAAAATCTTAGATCGGAACCATATCGATGTATACGGGAACTCTCAAATAGCCCAGGGGACCCTTCGTCTATAAGGCATAATGCCTAATAAGAGAGGTCACCATAGGTTAGCTTTTATGGGTCGTCAAGATGGAGGTGTATACACTGGGTTACATTATGAAACTTGGATTAATTATGGTACTTTTGATTTTCTTACATTTATTCATGTATGCATATTAACTATCAACAGTATTATGTTTGGTTCTAATATTTATCAGCCTTATGGGGGGTTTCATAGGTATAGCTTATGACCGCTGCTTGTTGTGTACAGACTGAGCTTTCCGGGTTGTAGGGCCTATATTAGGAATTTTTGGCCTGAACTAGGTGGTTACTGTATTGTTGTGATTATGTTGGTAGTTTGATTATTGGACTGGTATAGAGATTTGAGGTATGATTTTTGTTCCTTTCTCTTATGGTTATATTATTATAGATAATTATCTCATGTTTAGAAGTTTGTATTAGGGCCCCTGATTATGCAAGCATTTGTTTCCTACTTCATTAGTGTCATGACCTAATTTATAAGTCATGATGGTACCTATTTTATCCTGCCAGTAGGTAAGGCAAACTATAGCACAGAGTTGTAAGCAAAGAGATAATCTGGTAGAAAATGGCATAAATTTCAGAAAGTTGCAAGTGAAAGCCTCGCAAGTAATAAACAAACAATAATAGTAATAGGATAGAGGATAAATAAGAGAAATAACAATCCCATGACCTGGTAATGTCCGTACAAAGCCTCTAATCCAAAAGAATACAAAGTATGATCAAGTCAATATAAATCAGTCTCGAAATATAGAAAGACTAGACATATATAGAAGAAGGAGAAATGGGAAACTCTGGCTCCTAGAGCTCACCATATCTCCAAACTCAAATCAATATGATCGCATCATCAATGATGGACACTAGTACTCGAATATGCACTAAAAGGATATAGAAATGTCGTATGAGTACAAAAGCCATGGGTATTCGGTAGGCATTATCATCCGACTGAGCTAAATCATTATATAAGTATTATAAAAATGCAAGATAAATAAACTAAGTCAAGGTGGAAGGGAAAACCTGGAATAACACACCTAATGTTGTAATTAGATAATTGAAACAAGCATAATATAAAATAAAGCATCACTAATTCAATAAAACTGGCCCCCATAAGGTAGAAAGTTCATAAAAGTAAATAACCCAGTGTTGGCCTTTATAAGACCGGTGGGTGCATTCAAGAGAGGAAATAGCCGAAAATTATATTAAGTAACCGTATCTCAAAAACCATGAATCCTTCCATTCCTTAAACATATCATAAATAACTTCTTAATGCCGAACTCAAACAGGAATTCATATCGTCATTTGCTAGACTAGAATCGAAACTCAGATTATAAATTACCATAGTTGAATAGAAAGTCATACCATCAACTCCAAAGTACCAATCTAGTATAAATACCATGTATCCAGCCTCTTGGAGCTCTTAAATATACAATTTTAAGGGTATAATACACCTATAAAGTTTACACTTAGCTAATGATAGTCTTGGCTACGGTGGGCCAGAGGGGCCCACTTCTATTCCCCGAAATCCGTTCTAAGGCAACCTATCCCGGACTAGGCTAAGGTATCTAATTTTACTACTAGATATTAAATAAGATACCTTTAGTCCAACGATAACAATTCTACCTAAATAACCCCGTATCTTGCTCATTATCATAAATATACTACAAATAAAGACTAATATATGAGAGAGGTAAACCTAGCCTACTAGGACACTGGAGAAAGCCTAGTGAAATCTGCTAAATCATTGATTTCATCTTCTGAGAAGCTTCTGCATGATGCCATGCTATCAAAATGATAATCTACTCATTAAAATGAGAAGAACGGTACCCATGTTGCATTTTTATGCTTTAGATGTAAAATCACATAAAAATCTCATATGGCGCCCGCTTGCAAAATTGTACTTTTCAAATGGTTAATGCCTCTCTCTATGGTCAAGGAACATTTACGCTCAAGAATGGGTAAATTCCGAGCTCAAATGGTGCTAAAATAAACCCACCCATAATCTATGGATTTTGAAAAATAATTAAGAAAAGCACTATGAAATTAATGAAAACTTACTAAGAACTCACATTAAAAATGAGTAATTTGAGTTCACCAACTCCTCAAAATAACTTATTAATGTTCTCCCACTTCCCATACTCTCTAAATTTTTATAATCTTGAACTCATTTGAAAAATGGAAGAAAAAGGGGCTAGTTGTTGCATATAATGGCTCCCAGGTGGCGCTAAAGCAGTACATGCCTATGGCTGCATACCGCTTAAGCGGATAAGTCTAGACTAAAGCGACATGCTTGTTAGCGGTCAGCTTGCTGATAAAGAGGCTTGATGGGGATGATCAGGCCGCTAAAATGCATAGTTAGCTTCTAAAAGACCCAAAGGGACGCTTTAGCGGATCCACTACTGAGTGTTCCAGCTGGAGACTTTGAATTTTTTCAAGTCTCTGTCGATGCCTCGAAATTTATTTGAAATCCCACATATGCTAACAAAGTATACTACCTTATCAGATTCAAATTTCGAGACTCAATGGTGCAACTAAAATTTCCATTCGAGGTCGTTTCAGTGAAAAGTGGGCCCCACACTCAACTACCATTTATTTAAATTTCTAGCTAATAGCCCAAAATGAGTTGGAAAGTCTTAGGACCCGAACCAAAGGTCCCTTCAGCCTAAAATTGGTGTTTTGAAGCTGTTGAAACTATCAGAATTGGCATACAATGTCATTTCTTTGAAGTTTTAACATGGTAACCAATTCTTACAAGTGAAGACCTCAAAAGAGGGAATTGGCTTTAAAAAACCAAATGCACTGCCTGATAATCGAATTGTTAGCTCCAGTAAGTCATAAATTACTTAGGAAAGCTATAGGAAAGATCTAAACTGCAAAAATGAGCGGAAATGTGGAAAATCACTTGGAGGATCATTACAATATCCACTACTAAAAGGACTTTTAACTGCGAAAGTAAGGTTTAGGATATACCAGAAGCTTCGAACAGGTGACGACATTGGGCCCTCATCTTGCTCTCAATGTCTTGAATAGCCTTTTTTACTAGGTGGTGTGTCCATTGAACTTTATTCGCTAGAATCTCTCTAGCGCACAACCGTCTGACATCCCTTGATAATATTTCAACATGATCCTCTACGAAGGTCTACCGATCATCAAACTAAACCGAGTCCCCCCGAATTATATGACTCATCGTACCGCAACATAGAAACATGGAAAACCAGATGGACAACAGCTTAATCTGGGGTAATGCTAACTCATATGCCACCTCTCCAACTGTATGAAGGATCTCAAATGGTGAAATATATATGGGCCTGAGCTTGCCTTTCCTACCGAACCTCGTCACTCCCTTCATGGGTGATACACGATGGAGTGCCTAGTATCTAACTCTAAATCTCAAGGCACAAAGTCTATGATATACGTAAGATTTTGCCTACTCTAAGCAGCCTCAACCAATACTAAATCACTCAGACCCTATCTAACAACTCCTGAATCAAGTATGTACTACGGGGTCTAATCTTGGAGCTCTCAAACTATCCAATCAGAAAATGACATCTCCTACTATACAAAGCATCAAAAGATGCCATCTCAATTCTAGAATAGCAGCTAATATTATATGCAACTTTGCCAAAGATAAGTTCTTCTCCCACAGACCTCCAAAATCAATAACACAAACTTGGATTATATCCTTAAAAATCTAAATAGTCCGCTCTAACTTCCCATTAGTCTGACGGTGGAAGGCTGTGCTCAGATCTACCAGAGTAACCAAATCTTACTGAAAAGCTCTCCAAAAGCTATAAGTGAACACCAAATCCTAGTGTAAAATAATATATACAGACATTCAATGAAAATGGACTATCTCATAAACGTAGCTATGAGCTAACCTTTCAGAATTGAAGGAAACATGAATAGGAATGAAATATGTCGATTTGGTCAATTGATCTATAATAATCCAAATATAATCATAACAGTGGGAGGTGCGAGTAAAGCCACTAACAAATTCTATGGTGATCCGCTCCCACACCGACTCGAGAATGAGCAATCTATAAATCAAACCACCAGGTCTTTGATGCTCGGCCTTCACCTGCTGATAGTATAGGCAACGAGCTACAAAGTCTACCATATCTCTCTTCATACCACTTAACCAATAATGCTTCCACAAATCTCTAGAAATCTTAGTTGTATTAGGGTCAAAAAAATATCTGGAGATATGGACCTCACGATGTCACAGCCCGACTAGGGCCTGGCTATGACGCATATCTCAATTCCCACGTGGACCAGAGATCAGCCCCTATACCTAACCTAACAAAACACACCACATCCCAAGGTCAGATGAATTCCAAACATATAATAAGATAATGTATAATTGCTTAAGAAAATTTTAATGCATGTCCATAACCAACCACCGACGACTGGCCAAACAAATGTTCGACACCACCCAATAACCACAGTAGTCCAAACAAATCCTTCTAAACTATAAACCCCAACTGTATATCCTTAAAATGTCAGGACATACTGCTGATATAGACAAGACAAGTCTAAACAGCATGAGACTTAAAAGAACAAACATGAAATGTAGACTTTCGATGTATGGTGCCTCACTACTTCAATGTCAACTCATGAGCTAATCTCGAATACTAATTACTAAGAAGGAGAAGTAGAAGTATGACTAATGCCTACATTATGTGGGGATGCAACGTTCGAAGATGGTTAGCGGGGTGAAAGTTAACATGTAACTCGGGGATAAGGATAACATAGTGACATAATCAATAGTTCAAAATCATTCCAAAACCAATGCACAAAATAAAATGCATAAACATATATATGTATATATCACATACCAGGATAGGGAACAAGGCTTAACATCCATTTCAAAATATTATCCTCGATTGTTAGCTAAACCGTCATGACATGTACCCACGGGCTATTTAGGCCACAATTCTCACCACCTGGTCGGACCCCAGTGCGTGTAGCCGCACAAATCAGAGAATAATCTCATATATATGCATGGGCACTCGAACCTCCCAACCATATACAAAGGTGACTTAAGAACCCGATAATGTAAAGATTTATAGGGGACTCAAATCTCACTAATCATGAAATAATAATAAAGGGGACTCGAAAATCCCAGGTCACTTTGACCCCCACATCAGTAAATGCGGTTTCCGGTGTCGGTCACCTGGACGTTGACTTTTATGACTCAGCTACACAACCCGTATTAGAGATCCATTAAAACATTTATCACGCAATCCCATTCATGAACCATATTTCACATTAAGGCATACATTGTTGGTATTGTCATACCAACTACACTTGAAAGGTAACAACAACATGCTTAAAAAAAAATTTCATTAACTTGGTAAAATTAACTCCCTTTGTTCATTAATAAAAGGTGGGGACACAGACTCTCTTTGTTCATTAAATCAGACCATTATGCTGTGAATGCCTATTTATATCATGCAATAGTTCAAGACTAGTTCAATTTTAAAAATTTCTACATTTCTCATAACTCAAAACCAATTTCACACTATGGGGTTGGGGTTATAACCACTTCAAAAGTCACAAGTTTGGGAAAATCATAATTCCGTAGTTCATTCACCATACCCATTCACCCATAAGTTCAAACCATATTTAAAGCATGATAAATTATATATAAATCATAGAAAAACATTGTTCAACAAGAAACATTCAAACACCATAACCCTAGTTTCAAACCAACATAAATATCTCATGAACAATACTTTAAAACATATGTTTTTATAAAATTAGCAATAAGGGAAGAGTACCATGCCTTAAAAAGCAATAAATTTTGAGAGAAATCGACCTTTAAGCCCTTAGATGACCAACTTGATGAAACCCTAGCTTGACTTTCTTGAGGAAATTTAGAGAGACTTTTGGAGTGTTTGAGAAGTTACTTGATTGGTTTCTGATTGTTAATGACACCCTAATGAGGTTATAAAACATGGGTTTAAAATTGGCTAAGAGGGAAAACTTTTCAGATGACCTTAACTTATAAGATGAAAAAAGTGTCGCCTTTGGCTAAGGGTCAACCATTAACTCATAGTCACTCCTTAAGACTCGTCACCACGATTCATATCCAAAGCAGTAACACTAAGGCACCCTACACTATTATCCTTATGACTCAATGACACCACTCATAATAGGACCCTACAACTCATAGGGTCCATTCGTACTCAACACAAAACCTAAATTGGGGCTTACACTAAACACCCTACGATTACATCTAACGAATTGTGACATGTCCTTACGACTCTTACTAAGCCACGCGTATTCAGAGAAGAATCAAGCCACAAACATACAGATTTAGTTATGACTAATCCCAATGACTCATCAGGACACCCTACCACTCATAGGGTCCAGTCTTAACTAGGGAAGTGAGTGCAAAATCCTGTAAATTCTAAAGACCAAAAAACCTTGGGTGTTATATACTTCCCGTCTTTGGATCATTTATCCCCGAATGATAGGACAAGGCATTTATTAGCACGATTTGACCCACATATCTCTACTTTTACCTTTAACAAAGATACAAAACAAAGATGCTAAGAAAATCACCTTTTCCTTAACTAAGAAAAAAAAGACATTAGGGAATACAAGTACCTTAAGCACGATTATCCGAAACATGAAAGAAGAATGGATACTTGGACTTTATGTCCTCCCTAGCTTCCCAAGTATCTTCCTTACCTTTTGGTTCCTCCAAAGAACCTTTACCAAAGCCACGTCCTTCATCCCTAATCGACGGACTTGATGATCAAAAATCTCAACTAGATCCTCCTTATAGGACAAGGAATCGAAGATACCTATCTCTTCCAAAGGATCAATCATCGAAGGATCCCCCATGCACTTCCTTGACATTGAAACAAGAAACACGAAATGAATGGAGCTCAAACTAGGAGGAAACTCTAATTTGTATGCAACATTACCAACCCTTTTCAAAACCAAGTATGGACCAACATAACCGTGGATTGAGCTTACCTTTCTTACTAAACCGCATCACTCCCTTCATAGGAGACACTTTAAAGAACACCCAATCACCAACTCTGAGTAGGACTTTTGTCTTCTTTGGGTAGCCTTAAGTCTATCCCAAATCACCTTCACCTTTACCATGGCTTAAAAAGCAAAATTAGGGCAAAATAACTTATTTTCACCAACCTCAAACCACCCAATAGTTGATCTACACCTCCTACCACATAAGGCCTCAAATGGAGCCATACCAATGCTAGAGTGATAACCATTATTATAGGTAAATTCTACAAGAGATAGGTGGTCAACCCAACTACCATTAAAATTAAACACATAAGCCAGAAGCATATCTTTAAGAACCTAAATCATTTTTTTTTGTTTTCCCATCTATATGCGGGTGGAAAACATTACTAAGGGTCACCTTATTTTCCCAAACCATATTGGAAAGACCTCCAAAAGTGAGATAAGCATTGAGTACCCCAATTAGCTATGATGGAAACTAGAGTACCATGCAACTTCACGATTTTCTCAATAAACAACTTAGCATAATCCTTAGAAACGAAATATGTCCTCGCTGACAAGAAGTAAGCAGACTTAGTCATCCTATTCATGATGACCCAAATCAAATCAAATTGTTGGTGAGACAGCAGAAAACTGGTAACAAAACCCTTATTAAATATCTCCCATTTCCACATCGGTATCACTTGAGTCAACCCACTAGGCCTCAAGTTCTTTACCTTTACTTGCTGACACACCATGCACTTAGCCATAAAATTTGCCACATCCCACTTAATATTATTCCACCAATAAATCTCTTTAAGATCATGATACATCTTCATTGAACCAGGATGAATAGTATAACACAACTTATGAGCTTCAACCAAAATTCTTTCTCGCAACCCATCAATATTAAGAACACATAACCTACCTGGTACCTTAAGATACCATCACTACCAATATCAAAAACTATCACTCTCTGCGTACCTACATTATTCTTGATTTGCATCAGAATAGGATCCAACACTTCTTTCTCCTTTACTTTAGCACCAAGAGATGACCTCGTCATCTCTTGAACAATCACACCATAGTCCTCAGAATCCAAGAAATGAACTTCCAGATTAGCCAAATAGTAAATATCCCTTACCAAATCCCGCTTCTCCTTATCTACATCAGAAAAGCTTTCTATAGGAAAACTCCTAAGAGGATCAACAATAACATTAGCTTAACCTGGATGATAGTAATGACTTGTGTCATAGTCCTCTAGCAACTCAACCTATTCTTTTGCCTGAGATTCAATTCATTTTTAGTGAACATGTATTGCAAGCTCTTATGGTCAGGATAAATATCAATGTGGACCCTATACAAATAATGCTGGCAATCTTTATTGCAAAAACCAAAGCTAGTAATTTTAAATCACAGGCCGAATAATTCTCTCAGGAACAATCAACTGTCGAGAGGCATAAGAAACTACCTTGCCATGATACATCAACCTATAGCCCAACCCCTACCTAGGATGCATCACAATAGATGGGAAAACCATCAGTATCCTCAGGTAGAGTCAAGATCGAAACCAAAGTCAACATATCCTTCAACTTCTCAAAACTACCCTCTTAAGCATCAGACCACAAGAATTTTACCTTTTTCTAAGTCAACTAAGTCAATGGGTCAACAATAGAAGAGAAACTCTCTACAAACATTTTATAATACCCGGGTAAACACAGGAAGCTCCAAATATCAAATGGAGTTGTAGGTCTAGGTCACTTTTTATTTGATACAACCTTCTGTAGATCCACCATGGCCCTTTTACTAGAAATAACATGACCCAGATATGTCACAACTTTCAAAAAAAACTTACACTTAGAGAACTTTGCATACAAGCACTGATCCTTTAGGGTCTGCAACACAAGGTAGAGGTGATCAATATGATTCGCCTCACTCTTAGGATCCACAAAAATATCATCAATAAGGAGAATAATAAATAAGTCTAGTAATTAATGGAAACCCTAATTCATGAGATCCATAAACACGGTCGGGGCATTGGTCAAGCCAAAAGATATCAACAAAATTTTAAAATGACCATACCATATTTGAAAGGCGGTTTTAGAGATATATACCTCTCTAGTCCTTAATTGATGGTACTCAAACCAAAGATCAACCTTGGAAAAGAATTTAGCACCCTAGAGTTGATCAAAGAGATCATCAAACCTCAAAAGTGGATACTTGTTCTTTACAGTTACTTTATTTAGTTTATGGTAATCAATACAGATCCAAAGAGAACTATCTTTCTTATGAACGAGGATGATGGGAGCACCCCATGGAGGCATACTACGATGGATAAAACCTTTGTCCAGAAGATATTTCAACTATTCCTTAATTTTTTTCAACTTATCCGAAGCCATTCTATATAGAAGGATGGAAATAGGATGATTGTCCTAAACAAGATTGATCCCAAAATCAATTTTCTTATCAGAAGGTACACCGGGAAGATCATTGGGGAACACCTTAAGAAATTCACAGACCACAGGGATAGTCTACAGGGAAGAATCATTGGCTCTGAATTCCTCAATATGCACTGAGTGATAGAGGCATCCTTTAGAAATCAATTTTTGAGTTCTAATATACGAGAGGAACTTTCCCTTAGGCACTAGGGAACTACCTTCCTATTCAATTACCAGATCATTTGGGAAATGCATAAAAACCCTTCGGGTCCAACAATCAAGAGATGCATAGTACGAATGCAACCAATCCATCCCTAAAAAAATATCAACTATAGCATGTCCAACTCTATCAGATCTACTAAGGTCTCCCAACTATGAACTGGCATCACACAAACATACCCTTCTAGCCATAATGGATTCACCCACTGATGTGGACACTGAAAATAGATCTAGAATGCACTCAAGATTAAAAGCAAAATGAATAGCCATAAAAGGATTCACATAACATAGTGTAGATCCGGGATTAAGTAGATAATACATATTATAATAAAAGAGTTTAAGCATACCAGTAACAATACTGGGACATAACTCAGAATCCTGGAGAGTGGAAAAAGCATATAGTCAATTCCAACTAGTGTCGGAGTCAGAAACAGAAGTATCACCCTTTGGTGCAGGAGTAGATAAAGCAGCAACAAGAATCTTATTTACCCCAAAAACAACTATAAAAGGAAAATCCCTTTACAGATAACCAATCTAACCACACTTGAAGCACTTTTTCCTTCTTTCTTCGCAAAACCCATGATGTACCTGAATGCAAATTTGGCAAAGAGGATATGATAGAGCTGACTAGGCCCAACTAGTCAGCGAATAGGTTCCTAGTTCTCTAAACCCACTATTATACTAAGAACGACGATCACCTAATGGCTTTAGATAGGAAGCACTAGCCATAGATTAGGAATAAAAATTGCCCCACTTCTTCTTAGACCACTTCCTACCATCTTTACCCCTTTGCTGTTCACCTCTACACGGATTTAAATAGAAAAACTTCTTATTCTGCCTCTCACTTATCTCTTCTTTCTTATTTTTTTCTTCCTCCTCTTATTGTATATACATCACAATTCTAGAGATATCCATATCCTTCTTTAACAAAGTATCCTTGCTCTCAAAGATTAACTCATGGGACAACCCTAAAGGAAAATTCCTCATTATAGCCCTCATGCTAGAAAGTAATTAAGGAGAATTACATGACAACTAATGGAACTTCAAGGCATAGACCTTTACCGATATCGTACCTTGCTTCAGATTCATAAATTCTTTAGCCTTCGCCTTCCTTAACTCCTAAAGAAAGAACTAATAAAGAAAAGAACTAGAAAAATTATCCTACAAAGCAAACTCGGCTTCATCTCTCCTCCACTATTCCTACTTCCCATACCATTGGTAAGTTATATACCTTAATTAAATGGACAAAAAGTCGACACCCTCTATATTAGTATCATGCACACACAAAAGATCTTTTCTATCTCATCTATAATATTTTGAGGATCTTCTTCAACTTTAGAACAAGTGAAAATAGGAGGACTCAACTTCATGAATTGGCCAACCCTAGTGGCATCATATGAAAGAGCAATAAAATCAACACGATCAGTATGGGAAGCCATAAATAGGGTAAGCAAATAAATCAACTAGCAAAACTCAGCATTAGATACACCAACTTTTGGTACCTAAGGAGGGATAGCTAGAAATTAGTGGATCTCTCTCAAGGAAATCAGAAGTAGCGACCCTAGACTAGGTTTGAACTACTGAAGTTGGATGAGCTCCATCCTCATTATCCCATGATGGGACAAAAGAGTTTCCATGGACATCAAATTTTTTTAAAGGTATGATATGAAATGCGAACTAATGGGGAATAGAGAGATTCAAGACCTTAGACTCTATATCTCGAAACAATACAACAACAAATAGAAATGTTCCTAAATGACCTACAGCTTCTACCTTATAAGTGTGGTGCACTAAACATCTATTAATGAGACTCTACTTTACACAGCTTTGTTGGACACCCAATGACATTAACCCAAGATCTAATACAATCTTTGGCACAATCTAAACCAGGGCCTAGTCATGGCAGGTATCTCAAGTCCCATATGAACCAAAGATCACTCCCTGCACCTAAACTAACCAAACACACTATATTTAAAGGTCAGATGAATTATGAACATATAAAAGGTAGTGTGGAATATGTTAAGAAAATTTTAATATATGTCCATAACCAACCACCGATGATTGACCAAATGACCGATCGATACCTCCCAATAAGTATATTAGTCCAAACAAAGAATTATAAACAATGAACCCAAACTAAATACCAACAGAATGTCGGGACATACCCCTGACTATAGCCAAGACAAGTTTAAACATCCAGAGACAAAAAAAGAATAAATATGAAATGTAGACTTTTAATATGTGAAAGCGTACCACTTTAATGTAAACTCATGAGCTAATTCCAAATACTAATTACTGAGTAGAAGGAGTAAAAGTACGACCAATTCTTACATCACATTGGTATACATCATCCGAGGATGGTTAGTAGGGTAAATATTAGCATGTAACTCGGGGATATAGATAAAATAATGAACATAATCAAATACGTAAATATATATATATATATATCACATGTTGGGATATGGAATAAGGCTTAGCATGCATTTCAAAACTTCAGCTGGGATTTTGTATCTCAACTGTCATAAAATGTACCCACGGGCTATATGAGCCCCAACTCTCACCCCTAGTCGGGCCCCTGTATATGTAGACACACAAATCGAAGAATAATCTTATATATATGCATGGGGGGATCGAACCTCCCAAGCATATAATAAGCTAACTTAAGCACCCGATCATGTAATAATTTTTATGGGGTCTTAAACCTCTCTAATAATGAAACAATAATGAGGGAGACTCGAACCTCCTTGGTCACTTTGACCCCCATGTCCGCAAATGTGGCTTCTAGTGTCGATAACGGGACCTTTAATTTCATGACTCAGCTAGTAAAGCCTTATCAGAGCCTCATTAAAATATTTATCACCCATCCATTCAGGAACCACATTTTACATTAAGGCATACATTGTTTGTATTATCATACCGACTACACTTGTAAGTTAACAACAACATTGAAACACCTAGGATTTGGACCCTAGGAAAATATCTTGAAGTGAGCATTTTTATCATAATATGGTTTTAGCATATCCCTCGTACACTAGTGTACTAGCTGTATGTAACGCCCCAAAAATGGACCCCGAGGCATCACACGGTGGTTAAGGATACAAGTAGCCCCAAGCTAATCTTGTTAGCCATTTTTCTACCATTCAACACTTATAATCAAAGTTATCATAATCAAAACATCTACACAACCTCCATAGTATCATACTGCAATAATGAAATATGGAAAGTAACAAAATACAACATCTCTAACAAATCTGATCAATCTATCCATCTAGTCTGACAAGTCTCTACTAAACTGTATATCCATGAGCCATTGGAACAAACCCCAACTGACCCGAACTCAGGAAATAAACTAAACGACTCAAAGTAAATGAGTAAATCTGAATAACTAGTCCTCAAACCATGAGGACTCACCTCTGCAGAGGATGTAGATGAATGTGCTCGAATAATCACGGTCAAACCTGGGAATGAGAACCTGAACCTACATTATAGGGAAAATGTAGCCCACATGCGAACATATGGGTCAGTACCATAGAATATGTACCGAGTACATAGGGGTGCATGAAATAAACATATTTATACGCATATATATATATATATATATATATATATTTAACGATCATGTCATAAGTTTTCTTTCCAAATCATGCAGGATATTTGTAAATGGCTCATAAAGCTTGAAGGAAATCTAAAATCTGAAATCATACACAATGAATGGTAAAACATGCCAATCTGGATATCATGAGCTATTACACTTAATCCAAATATCAAGATTCTTTTCTTATTCTCTCATCAAGCAATCTTATTAAAATCTGGAATATTGAATACATCATAAATCTGCATTTCAAATCTCTTTATATCAGTAAAATCAATCTAAGAATGAGAGACAACTCTTTAGGAGGTTCTTCAAACCAACATGTACACCATGTGAGCACCCATGATGTCCCATGACTTGACCCCATAAGGTTAGGGCTGTCCTACCCTTGCCATCAGTGTAGAACAATCTCATCTCAGTGATCACTATCTCAATTTTCCACATATAGTGGAAGTCAATGTCTCAACCTACGGTGGCACATAGTTCTGGGGTATGAAACCGTACTTACATACCCAACTCGGTGCTAAATACTACTCCTAATACTATGCTAAAAAATCACACAAAAAATTCACTTGAAGGGTAATCTCATATTTTTTAAGTTAAATAAATGATAAAATCCGTAACTTGTTTCGTAAAGTGGATTTTAACTCTGTTGTGACCAAAAGGTCAAATCTTTCTACAATTCATCAAAAATAGTCTAAACATGGGTGCATGTAGCACATAAATTCTCAAAACAACAATCTCAATGTGGGTTAATGACCCTTATAGCGATAATCAAAATATTTCAACATTTATGCTTTATATCACAAGCATGCATAATTTATACGGAAATCTGAAAATTTTCAGCCTTCAATCATAACAATAATCTCAAACTCATGGAGTTTATTTTCTAAACATTCAAAATAATCATAGTTTCTTGAACAACAACATAGGATAAGATTTATCACTTCAAATTCATGATAAAACATATAAAAATCATGTATCTTTGTAAAATAATGCAAACTTTGGGCACAAGAACGAAAGGATGTTCTTGCTCATAACCCCACATACCTTTATGGTAACAGATTCATTAAAAGATTCGACCCTCAATGTTGATTGTGTAATCCTAGTTGTTTTTCTCCTTTATTGCTCTTGGATGATGAACTTAGACTGATAATAGGGTTATGATGTGTTTAGAATCCATTAAATTCCTAAGGTTAAGTTTAAGGGTGTGTAAGGAGTGCCAAAAGACTTAATTACCATCAAAATAACCCAAAAATAGAGTGTTTAAGTCACTTGAAACCATAAGATATAGGCCGCATATGATATCACATATATTTACATAGGCGCCGCGCCGCATATGATATCGCCTATATTTACATAGGCACCACTTATGATATCGCCTATATTTACATAGGCGCCGCATATGCTATCGCATATGCTTTCCAATGGCCATATGCAATTGGTTAGGCGACACACTCTACTTCACAAAGCCATAACTCCTAGCTCGGGTGTTGGATTGTAGTGAAATTGGTATCGTTGGAAAGATAATTCGATTCTCTATAATTTTGTGGGTAGAAATATGAAGAAATACCACATATTTATCAAGGTATGCCCATTCAAAGATGACCCTTGTGAATTTAAACACTAAAACTTGATGGATTTCGAAACTCTTAGCTTGTACTATCTTAAGTGACTCATATAACCATACTTAATACATCATAAGTTGTCTTATAACTAGGGTACTCTTGGTAATTTAGGTGCCCAAATATGGCTTACAAAATTAGGGTTTTCATATAAACGAACAACGGTTCATTTTCTAGCTTAGGAAAGTGTGGTGCATTACAATATCTCCCCCTTGGGGACATTCATCCTCGAATGACGCTGGGTACACTAAGAGTAAACAAAAAATGAAGGGTACACAGCTAAAGCAACTTGCTATGATTACCTCTATTTCATTCTACATTTCAGACATAACAAGGGGTGCATCATTCATGAAGTCATAGCTGAATAATATACAATAACTGTTGAACTACTATAATTCTACATAGAAAAGGAATGATTTAAAGAAGAATGGTACCTTCAGATTGATTGGAGCTTATGGAAAATAGGTGTGAGTACTTGGATCGCATATCCACCTCAGCTTGCCATGTTGCACCCTCAACGGATTGGTTTTGCCACATCACCTTGACCAAGGGAACTTCTTTGTTCCTTAGTCTTCAGACTTGGTGATCTAAAATCTCAACAGGAACTTCCTCAAAAGAAAGATTATCTTGCACATCAGGGTTTTCTGAAGGATCTACAACAAAACAATCACCAACGTGTTTCCTAAGCATGGATACATATAAGACAGAGTGAACGGAAGATAACTCTGAAGGCAACTCAACCTCATACGCTACCTTACCAACACGGCTAAGAACTCTGTAAGGGCCAACATAACGGGACTAAGTTTTCCTTTCTTTCCAAATCTTTTCACTCCCTTCATGGGTGAAATCTTTAAATACACCAAGTCACCAACTTCAAATTCAAGGTCTCTTCTCTTCACATCAGCATACGACTTCTGACGACTTTGTGTAGTTTTTAATCTTTCTCTAATCACTTTGACTTTTTCCATAGCTTCAAAGACTGAATCATGACACACTTACGGCCACTTAACCCACTTCAAACTAACCTATGGGTGACCTACATTTCCTCCCATACAAAGCCTCAAATGGAGCCATGTCAATGCTAGAGTGAAAACTATTATTGTAAGCAAACTGTATCAACAGTAAATGCTCTTCCCAACTCCCCTTAAAGTCAAGAGCATACACTCTTAACATATCCTCTAAGGTCTGGATGGTCCTCTCAGTCTGACCATCTATCTGCGGATGGAAGGAAGAACTCAAATGCACTTGGGTACCAAGACCCTTCTGAAAAGATCTCTAAAACTGCGAAGTGAACTGAGTACCCCTATCTAAAATTATGGACAAGGGAACTCCATGCAATCCGACTAATTCTCGGATATACAATCTAGCATAATCCTCAGCAGTATAAGAAGTACGCATAGGCAAGAAGTGTGCAGACTTAGTCAATCTATCCACAACAACCCAAATGGAATCATGATGGCGTCGGGAAGGAGGTAAACCAGTCATAAAATCCATGTTTATCTTTTCCCACTTCTAAGTGGGAATACCAAACTCCTGCATCATACCAGCAGGTCTTTGGTGTTCTACCTTAAACTATTGGCATGTCGCACACTTAGCCAAAAATACTGCTCTATCCTTCTTCATGCCACTTCACCAATAGATTTACTGTAAGTCGCGTTTCATCTTGGTGGCACCAGGATGAATGGAATATTGCGTAACATACACTTCAGCCATAATTCTCTATCTCAGATCCTCAACATCCGAAACACGTAATCTATCCTACAATCTCAACACACTATCCCCCCTCGGGAGAAAACCTCCATCTTTTGGTCCTTGATTGATTCTTTCAGTCTGACCAAGCTAGCATCTAAGTTTTGCTTCTCCTTTACTTCCAAAACCAAGGAAGATCCGGAGCTACTCTATACTAACATACTCCCTTTAGCGGAGTCAAGCAACCTAACTCACAACCTAGCCAACCGATGCACATCAAGAGCAAACTCCTTCTTACCCTCTTCGATATGCAAAACACTAACCATAGACATCCTGCTAAGGGCATCCGCCACTACATTGTCCTTTCTCGAATGATACAACACACTCATATCATAGTCTTTCAATAACTCTAACCACCTTCTCTGCCTAAAATTCAACTCTCTTAAGGTAAAACATACTGCAGACTCTTATGATCAGTGAAAACATCGATATGAATACCATACAAGTAGTGTCTCCAGAGTTTTAGAGCAAACACAACAGCAGCTAACTCAAGATCATGGGTGGGGTAATTCTTCTCATGGGGTTTCAGCTATCTAGAGGCATAGGCTATAACCTTACCTCTCTGCATCAGTACATAATCCAAACCAATTCTAAAAGCATAACAATATACCGCAAAACCATCAACGCCATTAGCAAAGTCAAAATAGAGGCTGTAGTGAGTTGAGTATTCAACTCTCGAAAATTATTCTTGCAAGTATCGAAACCACAAAAACATCACTTTTTTTTGGGTCAGTTGGGTCATAGGAGATGCTATAGAGGATAAACCTTCAAAAAAATGGAAGTAATATGCAGCTAGACCCAAGAAACTTCTAATGTTGGACAGAGAGACAGGTCTAGGCCAGTTTCTAACAGCTTTTGTTTTTTGGGGATCAACTCTAACACCTTCGGAAGAAATAATATAACCCAAAAAAGCAACTGACCTTAGTAAAAATTGACACTTGCTAAATTTGGCAAACAAGTGATGATATCTAAGGGTATGCGAGATGATACGGAGATGATCTGCATGTTCATTCTCACTATGGGAGTATACCAAAATGTCTTCTATAAACACTATGACAAACATATCAAGATATGGCATAAACAATCGATTGATTAGGTCCATAAAAGCTGCTAGGGCATTAGTTAGCCCGAAGGACATACCAAGAAACTCAAAATGACCATAACGTGTTCGTAAGGCTGTCTTTGGGATATCACATTCCCTAACTCTGAGTTAATGATAGCCAGAGCGAAGGTCTATCTTTGAGAAGTAACTTGCACCTTGCATTGATCAAACAAATCATATATTCTTGGAAGCGGATACTTATTTTTTATAATGACTTTGTTAAGCTGGCAATAGTCAATGCACATACGCAAAGAGCCATCTTTCTTTCACACAAATAAGACAGGTGCACCCCGAAGAGACACACCTGGTCTTATAAAACCTTTATCTAAGAGATCTTTGAGTTGCTCTTTTAACTCCTTAAGTTCTGTGGGTGCCATATGATATGGAGGAATAGAAATGGGCTGAGTATTGGGAAGAAGATCAATCTTGAATTCTATCTCTCTATCGGGAGGTACCCCTGGAAGATCTTCCAGAAAGACATCGGGAAACTTATTTTCAATGTCAACTGACTGGAGAGTTGGAGTCTCAGACTTAGTGTCTTTAAATCTGACTAGATGATAAATGCACCCTTTGGAAATAAACTTTCTAGCCTTGAGAAATGACATAAAATGACTCTTGAGAGATGCGGAATTAATAAACCATTCGATAATAGACTCACCAGGGAACTAAAACTTGACTACACGAGTACGACAGTCTATGGATGCATAACAAGAGTGAAGTCAGTCCATACCCAGAATAACATCAAAATCTACCATGTCTAACTCTATCAGATCAGCAAATATAACTCTAAGAAGAATAGAAACAGGACACTTTTGGTACACTTTTCGGGCAACAATGGACTTATCTATAAGGGTAGAAACTAGGATGGGCTCAGAGACAATCTCGGGACTCACTTCAAAATTTACAACAACCAGAGTTGTCAGATATGAAAAATTGGACCTAGGGTCCAACAACGCATAAACATCAAACTGAAACACACAAAGCATACCAGTAACAACATCGAGGGAGTCCTCCTACTCCTGATGGAAAGAAAAAGCATAGAATCTGTTCTGGCGCTAACCACCAGCAGTGCTGGAAGAAGCACCATGAGTAGGAGCTGGATGAGCTACACGAGCTGGAGCACTAACAGTCTGAGCCTTGGGGAAAACATCACAGTTCCCCTATCTGGTATAAGGACAATCTCTAAAACTATAGCCCTCCTGGTCATATCCATAACAGCCCTTCTGACCCCACAAATACTTACCCCTTTGATCCCTACCACACCTAGTGCATTGTGAATGGTTAAGCCGGTTACTTATAGTATTCTGAGATTCAAACATCAAAGACCTGTTTCCCTATTCTTGCCTACCTCTAAGTGCTGGAGCACTAGATGATAATAGTGTTGGCATAGATGAGCAACTCTAAAACTGAGGGAGATTCCCTCCTTGCGATTTATTCTGACCATAAGTAGGTCTCTAGGATCTGGCTCTCTTATTCCCCCTTACTCTATCCCTCTCTTTTATATTATCTGATTCGATCTATTGGGTATGGGTTATTAGTCTGGAAAGATTCATCTTACTATTAAGCATAGCTAATCTATACTCCTTAACCACATAGCTTGACACTTCTGTCAAGAACTTACCCATACTGGCTCGGTTGTTGGCTATCAGATTTGGTGCATGTTTTGCTAACTGATTGAACTTCAAGAATACTCCTTAACAATAATAGAGCATTACCGTAAGTTCATGAACTCCTCTAATTTTGCCTCTCTCACTCTAGCAGAAAGAATTTATCTAGGAATCATCTTGGAACTCCTGCCAAGTCATAGGAGTAGCAACCTCTACTCTACCCTTTCTCCATGCAACCACCCAGTCATACACAAGGTTAATTAATCTATAGGATGCTAACTCAACACTCTCCTTCTTGGACACTTGTATTACCTGTGTGATCTTCCTTATCTCCTTTCGATACCACTATGGATCTTTACCTACCTTGGACCCATAAAATACTGGCAGATTTATCCAAATAAAGTCATGGATTCTTACGGCAGCTAAGTCACCTCCCTGTTATTATGGATCCAGGGCCTGGTTGGCCTGAACATTGGCGGTAACTGCTTGGGTAAGTGCCTAAAAAGATGCCCTAAACTCAGCGTAGGATATATTATCATTCAGGGGATCTATAGGCTGAAGCTGATGACCCGCATAATTTCTTCTAGCTCAGTGAGGAGGCATATTTTGAAAGAAGAGAGCACAAATTTATAGCTGAAAGGGAATAACTGTAAGCACGATAGACTTTTGGAAGAATGAAATGACCCTTTTTTTTCTAAAAAGTTTCATAGCCTCTTTCTCAGAGATGTGGCGAGCTAAACACCGATGATCAAGACTCTACTTAACGCAGCTTATTAGACTCCCTAGGACTCCAATAACCTTAGGATCTGATACCAAATTTATAACGCCCCGAGAATAAGCCCCGAGGGATCACACAGTGCTTAAGGCTTCAAGTAGCCCCAAGCAAACCCTTTTAGCCGTTTTTCTACCATTCAACACTTATAATCAAAGTCATCATAATCAAAACATCTAAACATCCTCCATAATATCATACTACAATACAAATGAAATATGGAAACTGACAAAATACGATATCTCTGACAAATTTGATCAATCTATCTATCTAGTCTAACAAGCCTCTACTAAACTGTATATCCATGAGCCATTGGGACAAACCCCAACTAACCCGAACTCAGGAAATAATCTAAATGACTCAAAGTAAATAAGGAAAACTGAATAAATAGTCTTCGATCATAAGGACTTACCACTGCAGAGGATGTAGATCAACGTGCTCGGATAATCATGGTGAAACCTGGGAATGTGCACCTGAACCTACATTATAGGGAAAATGTTGCCCACATGCGAACATGTGGGTCAGTACCATGGAATATGTACCGAGTACATGGGGGTTCATGAAATAAACATATTTATATGCATATATATATATATATTTAACGATCATGTCATAAGTTTTCTTTCCAAATCATGCAGGACCTTTGTAAATGGCTCATAAAGCTTGAAAGAAATATAAAATATGAAATCATGCACAATGAATGGTAAAACATGCCAATATGGATATCATAGGCCATTACACAAATCCAAATATCAAGATTCTTTTCTTATTCTCTTATCAAGCAATCTTAGTAAAATATGGAATATTGAATACATCATAAATCTGCATTTCAAATCTCTTTTAAATCAATAAAATCAATCTAAGAATGAGGGACAACTCTTTAGGAGGTTCTTCTAACCGACATGTACACCATGTGAGCACCCATGATGTCCCACGACTTTCCCCCATAATGATAAAACATTTAAAAATCATGTATCTTTGTAAAATAACGCAAACTTCAGGCACAAGAATGAAAGGGTGTTCTTGTTCATAAACCCACATACCTTTATGGTAACGGATTCGTTGAAAGATTGGACTCTCAATGTTGATTGTGTAACCCTAGTTGTTTTTCTCCTTTAGTGCTCTTGGATGATGAACTTAGACTGATAATAGGGTTATGATGTGTTTAGAATCTATTAAATTCATAAGTTTAAGTTTAGGGGTGTGTAAGGAGTTCCAAAAGAATAAATTCACCTCAAACTAACCCAAAAACGAAGTGTTTAAGTCACTTGATACCATAAGATATGTGACACATATGATATCACATATATTTACATAGGCACCACATATGATATCGACTATATTTACATAGGCGCATATGATTTGCCTATAATTACATAGGTACTGCATATGCTATCACATATGCTTTCTAGTGGCCATGTGCGATTGGTTAGGCGACGCACACTACTTCGCAAAGTCATAACTCCTGTTCGGGTGTCGAATTTTGGTGAAATTGGCATCACTGGAAAGATAATTCAATTATCTATAATTTTTTAGGTATAAATATGCAGAAATACCATATATTTATCAAGTTATGCTCATTCAAAGATGACCCTTACGAATTCAAATACTAAAACTTGATGGATTTCGAAACTTTTAGCTTGTACTACCTTAAATGACTCATATAACCACACTTAATACATCATAACCTCTCTTATAAATAGGGTAATCTTGGTAATTTAGGTTCCTAAATATGTCATACAAAATTGGGGTTTTCACATAAACAAACAACGGTTTATTTTCTAGCTTAGGAAAGTACGGGGCATTATAGTGTACCCACTCTACCCTTTCTTCTCATACATTAAATAGCCTAGGAGGGCAGCATATTATCCATAATACAACTTGGACTCTTATGGTGCTATGCTAGTGCACAAGCCATACACAACCACGTCATGTAGAGTGTTGGACTTGATTAAATGCGGATTGTTTTTGGAATAAGTCAAGGTTACAGTTTAGGGTACAAGTCGTACCCTTTGGATATGATTCCATGGTGCATATTCTTACCTTGGATAGTGTATGATTCCTAGGTGAATCCTAGGTTCGAGTTAGGTACCTTTCATACCTTAGGGTATGGTTGACTTACGTGATTCATCCCTTAACTTGGGCTCATTTTCCAGCTTTTAGTTGAGGACCCTATGGTAATTTTCCACCTTCAAAACCATAAGTCCCCTCACTGTCTAAGTGTGTGTTTCCTCCTTAAACACATTTTTAGTGGATTAAACATCCCTAACTCTTTCTTAAATACATTTTTGAAGAATTGAAAACTAGGGCTCCAAGGGTGTTTTTTTAGTGGCAAGGTGAAGTTAAGCTCTTTTAGTGAATTAAGTTGTCTAAGGCAGGTGGATCTATTCATTGTTTTTGACTCAAATACCATGTGTTTTACACATGGATTATGACTTATAAATTAATGTTTTAAAATCAAATATAAACGATTTTGATGTCTAGTCATAACTAATGTGTGTTCTTGCTTAGACTTGTGTTTATAAATAATATTAGTGATGATTTGCATATGTAGGTGCTTGTTGTTTGTGGTTTACCATGTGGTTCTTGATTAAACCTAATAGTGATGATTTCTACTTTGAATTTATTCTTGATTAAGGCATTCACACAAGATATTTATGAAAATACCTAAGTGAATTGTTTAGTCATATGTTGATGATACTTGGAACCAGGGAAAGGGCCTAATAATTATGAGTTGATGGTAATTGAAATTGTAAAGGTATTGTGAGATATGTATTATATTACTGATGACGTCGTTGTTTTTATGGCTAATAACGCGTTAAAGTCCCTAAATGTGAAATTGAACTTGAATTGTGTTTTAGGTAAAGTGTTGTATTATTTTTCAAATAAGGAATAAATGGCTTGTAAGGGTCTTAATGACCAAAAATTTAATTTTATGATGCATAAAACTAAGTTATTGGCCTATTTAAATGCTTAAGTAATGGATTCCCCCATGAAGATCTTGTGGTCATGAATAGTATTGAATTGGTTAATGGGTTAAGCCCTTTAAGTGTGAATTGAGTGAATATTGATGTATGGAAAAGGGTTAAAGTCCCAATGTCGCCTATGATAGGAGCAACAACTTATGGTTAAAGTCCCTTTCCTATTAAAGTGACTTATGGTTAAAGTCCATTGCTTAAATAAAATTACTTATGGTTGGAGTCCCTTGCCTAAGCTAAGATATTGGATTGGGTTAAAGTTCCTTATCTAATATGGATTGAGGTTAGATTCCCTAGACTAATGTAAGTGTATAAGGTTAGAATCCCTTTCCTAATGAGTGTGTATATCATTATAGTCTCTTGTCTGAGAATAAGTAAATGAGGTTAAAGTCCTTTGCCTATTAATAATTATTTGAATTTATAAGAGTGGAAAGTTAGATTCCTCTACTTCATGACTAATTATTGATTAATTTAAGAGTTTTGATAAGACTTGTTCCCTTATTTGTCAAATGATATACCTATATGTATAGATAAACACAGAAATATGGCAGAACATAATATATTGACGTGTTGTTGAATGATGATGTTATTTTATCCTTATCCTTGAGTTATATGTTAGCGCTCCAACCATTACTAATATGCAGATACTATGTACCCATACGACATAAGGGCCAGGGCTTCTTATTATTTTCCTATACAGTGATAGGTGTTCAAGCGGATCATGTGATTAACACTGAAGTGGTGAGCTTCCATACTTCGTGAGTTACATATTTGTAGTCTTTAGCTTATGATTATAGACTTGTCTTTGATTCAGTATTTGTTATTATTGGGGGTATGTCCCAACATATACTTATATAGACTTCAAATTTATGTAGAGGCATTATGAATAATTGTGGACATGGGTGCGTTGATTAGAATGATGAATTTAATTAAATGTGGATATAATGTTTAAGTTATGACTATTATTCTTACTTTTTTCTACTTTAATATATGGTTGGATTTCACTCGACCCTTGTTGTTTGATATGATGATTAGGTTAGGTTAACAGAGCTCTCCAATCTAAGTCAGGCTTGAGATGCCCAAACAACATGGCCTAATATTTAGGTGTGTCAAGTTGGTATTAGAGCCTAGGTTAATGGTCAATTTGGTTTCCATAATGCATTGTCAAGTAGAGTCTTTTTTATGGATGTGAAGGCGCCACACTTAAAAGAGAGGGGCTATGAGACATTTTAGGGAAAGTTTCCTTTCTTGGGTTTCAATCTCAAGCTATAGAGTCTAAGGTCTTGAAATTCTCTGAATTTTTTTCAATATTTAAGATCAAGCCTCCAAAGAGATCAGGGACTCAAGAAAATACCTCAGCCCCAACTGAGGGCCCTATAGACGGAGCTCATCTAACTTCTAATGTCTAGACCCGAGCTAGGGCTGCAGCTTCTAACCATCTTTAAGGGGTTCCTTTGGTTCCCACTAACCTTGCTTATTAGAGTGACAGTCCTACTCACTCACCAAATAGGATGCTTCTAATACCGAGTTTTGTCATTTTATCAACTTCTTAAGCCAATCAGTATCCTCTCAATTGGAGCATGGTAGTCCATCTACTATTTTTTCTAAGGCCACAAGAATTGGTAAATTCATAAGGTTGATACCTCTCATATTAATGGGTACGAAGGTTGAGGAAGATCCCCAAGTCTTTATTACAGAAATGGAGAAGATGTTTTGGATCATGCATGGCTTGGAGGTCGAGGATATTGAGCTTGCCTCTTACCAATTGAAAGATGTAGCGTACTAATGGTACGAAGGGTGGGAATTTTCTAGAGGTACGGATGCTAGGTCGGCTACGTGGGTGGATTTTTGTGATCCATTCTAAGACCATTTCTTTCTTGAAGATATGATAGAAGTGAATGCAAAAGAATTTGTGAACTTGAAATAAGAAAGAAAGATCATCTAAGATTATTCCTTAAAGTTCCATCATTTTTCAAGTTATTCCTTTGAGATGGTTTCTAGCATGAGGGCTAGAATACGTAAGTTTGTTTCGAGATTTTCCCATATGTTGGTTCTTGAGAGCAACGTGGCCTTATTGGTTTAAAACATGGAAATCTGTAGGTTGATTATGTATATTCAATAAGTGGAAGCAGAGAAAAATAAACAAGTGGAGTTTAGTGATCGAAAAGGAAAGAAATTTTGACCTTTCAAGCAATTTTGGAGAGATGGTAGCTAGTGGCCACGAAATAGGTAGGGGAGTTTGGGTTGTTTCTCCTTGTCTAGTGTTAACTCTCCTTACACAAAGTCTTTGAGTGATCATTAGTATTAGTTTAGTAATAGGTTTAAGGCATAGGGTGATCAATTCCAGGATAGTGGTGCTTAGTCGGCTCTACCTCACACTTCTTATAGATTTTATGGTCAAAGTTATCAAAATCAGTGTAATAAAAAGTGAAATTTATGATTTAGATGTGGTAAGGTTGGGCACATTCAATGTGAGTACCCCTCTCTAGCAACTTCTTAGGATAACGGGGCTCCTATTGCTACTTTATCTACTCCCTACCAAAGGGTGCTATTTTTGTTTTTGGCACAGACATTCGTGGGAACTACTTGTATTCACTTTCTAATCATCAGGATTCTTAGGTATCTCCTAATGTTTTCATAGGTATGTTGAAAGTTAACACTCATAATGTGTACTATTTGCTCTATCTAGGGTCTACTCTTTCTTATGTGACCCCATGTCTGGCTGTGCATCTTTATTTTGGTTTTGAGAGTCTATCGGCTCATTTTTTGTTTCTACCCTGGTAGAAGACTGTGGTTTCTAAAATTATCTATAGGAGTATGTGGTATCGGTTAGTGGTAGGCACACTTTTGTAGACTTAAGAGAGTTAGACATGGTTGACTTTGATGTCATCCTAGGGATAGATTAATTGCACTCATGCTATACTTTCTTAGGCTGTCGGACCCTTAAGCTTATGTTTAAATTCCATAATGAGTCAGTCATTGTATGAGAAGGTGGTTCTTTAGCGCCTAAGGGGAGACTCATTTCTTATCATAAAGCCCAAAAGTTAATCTAAAAGGGGTGTTTGTATCATTTGGTCTAAGTTAAAGATTCTAACTCGGAAGAGCCTTCTCTAGAATTCATTTCCATGGTTAACGAGTTTCTCAAGGTATTTCCTGATGATCTTCCTGATATTCCTCCCAATAGGGAAATTTATTTTGGGATTTATCTTATTTTAGACACTCATTTGATTTCTATCCCTTCATATAGAATGGCTCTAGATGATTTTAATGAGCACAAGGAGCAATTAAAAGACCTATTAGATAAAGGTTTTATCTATCATAGTGTGTCTCCTTGGGGTGCTCTTGAGTTGTTTATGCGCAAGAAGGATGGTCCCTTCGTATATGCATCTATTATCATCTTTTGAAAAAAGTGACCATAAAGAATAAGTATCCCTTCCTAGGATATACTATGTATTTGATCAACTCCAAGGTGCAAAGTATTTCTCTAAGATTGATCTTAGATTAGGTTATCATCAGCTTAACATTAGGGATTTGGATATCCCTAAGACTGCCTTGATGACCTGATATGGTCACTAATAGTTCCTAGTTATGTATTTTTTGTTGACCAATGCCCCATGACATTCATGGACTTGATTAATAGGGTCCTCCATCCATTGTTGGACATATTTATCATTGTCTGCATTAATGATATCTTAGTCTATTCTAAGAGAGGTGGATCATATTGATAACCTCCGTGTTGTGTTTAAAACTTTGAAGTGCCAAGCTCTCTTAGTGTGAGTTTTGGTAGCAAGCCGTAACATTTTTTGGTCATGTCATCCTGAGTAAAGGTATCATGGTAGATCCTTATAAAGTTACGATGGTTAAGAAGTGGCCTAGACCTGCGACTCCAATAGATATTCATAGCTTTATAGGCCTAGTTGGCTACTATAGAATATTTATGGAGAGTTTTTTTTACCATAGCTTCCCCATTTACCAAGTTCACTCAAAAGAAGGTTAAGTTCTTATGGTCGGATGTGTGTGAGGGTAGTTTTGAGAAGTTTAAAGATAAATTAACATTGGCTCTGATTTTGACCTTGCCCGATGGTATTGATAGTTTTGTGCTATATTGTGATGTATCTCGAATTTGTCTTGGTTGTGTATTAGTGCAACATGGTAGGGTGGTGGCCTATGCTTATAGGAAATTGAAAGTTCATGAGAAGAACTACCCTACTTATGACTTGGAGTTGTTAGCCGTGGTTTTTTCTTTGAAAATTTGGCGACATTATATCTATGGGTTTATGTTGATATCTTTTCCAATAATGAAACCCTTCAGTATGTGTTTACCTAGAAGAGTTGAATCTCAAACAAAGAAGGTGTCTTGAGTTATTCAAATACTACAATATGAGTCTTCATTACCTTTTGGGTAAATCTAATGTAGTCACCGATACTCTTAGATATTTGTCCACGGGGAGCTTAGTCCATGTGGATGAGGACAAGTGCAAATTAGTGAAAGTCATTCATAGTTCGGCTAATCTTGGAGTTCATCTCATGGACTCAGATGATGGTGGTTATTTGTATATCAAGTATTACAATCATCTTTTGTTGTAGAGATAAAGAGAAGCAAATATTAGATCCCAATTTGATGAAAATTAAGAGTAGTGTGGATCAACAAAAGATTGTTGACTTTGTTATTGATGGTGATGGTATATTGAGATACAAAAGTTGATTATGTGTTCCCGACATCGATGCATTGAGGGAAAGGAATATGGCAGAGGCTCATGGATCTTTTATTCTATTCATCCCACTTCCATAAAGATGTATCATGATCTTAGAGAGTACTATTAGTGGCATAATATAAAGTGGGATGTGGCTAGCTATGTGGCTAAGTGTATGGTGTGTCAATAATGGAAAGTTGAGTACAAGAGGCCCAGTGGTTTGTACCAAAAAACTGTGTTGCTGAGTTGAAGTAGGAGGCAATTTATATGGATTTCATTTTCGGTCTCACTCGATATCAAAATCAATGTAATTCTATTTGGCTCTTTATGGATAGAATGACCAAGTCTGTTCACTTCTTGCATGTGACAACTCATTACTCAGAGGAGAACTATTCTAAGTTGTATCTTGCAGAGATCATGAAGTTGCATGGTGCTCTTATTTCAATTATTTTGGATCATCTCACTCTATTCTCGTCTCACTTTTTGAAGTTGTTCTAAAAAATCTTAGGTACTAAGGTGTGCTTTAGTATCACTTTCCACCCGCAGACAGATGGACAAGTAAAGAGGACCATCCAAAAATTAGAGGATATGTTGTGGGCTTACGTGCATGATTATGGTGGTAGTTGGTATGACCACTTGCCTTTGATTGAATTAACCTATAATAATAGTTACCACTCTAGCAATGGCATAGCCCCTTTCAAGGCATTGTATGGTAGGATATGTCAATCTCCTATCGGGTAGTACAAAGTTTGCAAGGGTAAGTTGCTTGGCCCTAATTTAGTTCACCAAGCCTTATAGAAGGTGAAGGTGATTAGTGATAGGTTGAAAACAGCTCAAAGTTTCCAAAAGTCCCATATGGATATGAGGTATAGGGACTTAGTATTTAATGTTGGAGATTGGGTATTCTTGAAGGTATGTCCTATGAAAGAAGTAATATCGTTTGTTGAGAAGGGGAAACTTAGTCCTAGTATGTTTGGCCCTACTTGATTATGAAGAGGGTTGACAATGTTGCCTATGATTTGGAGTTGCCTTCTACTATGGACTCTATTCACTATGTTTTCTATGTCTCTATGTTGTGAAAATGTAAGGGTGATCCTTCATTGCTTGTTCCCTTAGGGGATGTTGCTATTTATTACTCTTTGTCCTATGAAGATATCACGATAAGGATCTTGGATTGGCAAGTTTGCCAGTTATAAATGAAAGAGGTGGCTTTGGTAAAGTTTTATGGAGGAACCAAAAGCTCGAGAAAGCTACTTGGGAGTCGAAAGAAGACATGAAGTCCAAGTATCCGCAATTGTTTTCCATTTCAGAAAATTCTGATTGACATCATGCTAACCATATTACCTTGAATTATGTCTTTGATAGACAATGGTGTTCATGTCGTAATGCTTTGAATTGATTTGTGTCTTTGTTAAACAGTGGGTTTAGGTCCTCAATGCTTTAAGTTGATTTATTTCATTGATAAATAATGGATTCAAGTACCTATTCTTTGAGTTGCGCAAGTATCTTTGATAGATAGTGGGTTTAAGTCCCTAATCTTGAAATGAATGGGTGTCTTTGATAAATGATGGGTTTGAGTCCAAAAGTTAATCAAATGAGTAGTTAATTGATAATGATATTGATATTAGTTGTATCCTTGTTGTGTGCTTTATTCTAACTTTTTTATAGGTTGGTTTGATGTGTGATAATGTGTTAACTTGTGTAGATGCTTGCCTAATCCATCATTCGAGGAGGATTGATCCCAATGGGGGAGAATTGAAACACCTATTTGGACCCTTAGGAAAATCTCTTAAAGTGAGCATTCTGATCTGATAAGATTTAGGCATGTCACTCGTGCACTGGAGTATGAGTCATACCCATTCTATCCTTCCCTCTTACACATTAAAAAACCTAGGAGGGCAGCATACTCTCTACTAAATGACTTGGACTCTCGTGGTCATATCCTAGTGTATGATTCATACACAACCTAGTCGTATAGAGTTTTTGACTTGATCATAAGTGGATTATTTTTTGTATGAGTTAACATTATGGTATAGGGTACAAATCAAATTATTTGGATACTAGTCTAGGTTGCATGGTCGTACCTTGGGCAGTGTATGAGTCCTAGCTGAAGCCTAGGGTATGATTTAGGGTACCACTCGTATCCTAGGGTACGGTTGACTTAAGTGAGTCATACCCTAACTCAGGGTTATTTTCTAGCTTTTAGTTGGGACCCTATGGTCATTTCCTACCCTAAATACCCTAAGCCCCCTTACAATATACGTGTGTGTGGCCTCCTCAAACACATTTTTAGTTTATCAAAGATCCTAAATTCTCTCTCACACACATTTTATATGAATTAGAGGCTAGGGTTCCAAGGGTGTTCTTCTAGAGGCAAGGTGAAGTCAAGCTCCTTTGGTGAATCAAGTTTTCTAAGGCATACGACTCTATTTCTTGTTTTTATCTCAAATACCATGTGTTTTAGACATGGATTATAACTTATAAATCAATGTTTTGAAATCAAATGTAAAGGGTTATGATGCCTAGTGATGACTAATATCTGGTCTTGCTTAGACTTGTATTTATACATGATATTGGTGATGATTTGCACATGTAGGTGCTTATTTTTGGTGGTTTAACATATGGGTCTTGGGTAACCCTAATAGTGATGATTTCTACTTAGAATTTAGCCTTGATAAAGACATGCGCACAAGGTGTTTGTGAAGCTGCTTAAGCAAATTGTCTAGTCACATATTGATGCTGTTTGGAATTAGCGCAATAAATAATAAGTAAGAGTGTATGGTAAATTATATTATAAGTTTATTGTGAGCCATGTATTATGTAATTGACGACCTTGTTTGTTTGATGGCTAATAATAGGTTAAACTTCCTAAACATGAAATTAAACTTGAATGTTTTTAAGATAAAGTGTAGTATTAGATTACTTATGTGGAATGAATGGATTGTAAGGGTCTTGATTACCAAAAATTTAATTGTATGATAAATTGAATAAAGGAATTGGCCTATTGAAATATTTGATTAACAGATGTCTCTATGAACATCTTGTCATCATGAATAGTGTTGAATTGGTCAATGAGTTAAAGTATTTAAGCGTGAATTATATGAATGTTGATGTATTGAAAAAGGGTTAAAGTCCTAATGTCATCTATGATAGTTGCGACGTGTTATGATTAAAGTTCTTTGACTACTAAAGTGGCTTATTGTTAATGTCCCTTACTTAAATGAAATTGCTTGTGGGTAGATCCCTTGCCTAATCTAAGATGCTAGGTTGGGTTGGAGTCCCTTATCTAATGCGGTTCAAGGTTAGAGTCCCTAGCATAATAGAAGTGCATAAGGTTAGTGTCCTTTGCGTAATGAGTGTGTATATTGTTAGATTTTCTTGTCTGAGAATCGGTGAATGTGGTTAAAGTCCTTAGACTAACGAGAATTATTTGAATCTATAAGTGTGGGAGGTTGGACTCCTCCACTTCGTGCAAATGATTGAGTTCTTCAAGTGTGTTTGTAAGACTTGTTCCTTTATTTTTCAAGTGATATACCTATATGTACAGATAAGCATATGAATATGGTAAAACATGATATATTGACTTATTGTTTAATGATGATGTTATTTTATTCTTATCCTTGAATTACATGCTAGCTCTCCAACTGCTAATTATCCTCAGATACTATGTCCTCACTCGATATAGGGGTCGGAGCTTCCTCTTTTCTTTCTACGCAGTGACAGGTGTTTGAGCAGATCATGTGATTGACATTGAAGTGGTGAGCTTTCACACTTTGGGAGTCACACATTTCATAGTCTTTAGCTTATGATTATATACTTGTCTTTTATTTGGTTTTGTCTATTGTCAGATGCATGTCCCAACATATACTTATATGGACTTCAAATTTATGTAAAGGCATTGTGAATAACTGTGGACTTGGGTCTGTTGGTTAGAATATTTAATTTAATGAAATGTGTAGATAGTGCTTAAGTTATGACTATTAGTCTTACTTTTTGCTACTTTGATATATGGCCAGAATTCACCCGACGTTTATGGTTTGATATGATGATTAGGTTGGGTTAACAGAGCGATCTCTAATCCATGTTGGGCTTGAGATGCCCATACGACATTGCATAGTTTTTAGGCATGTCAAGTTGGTATCATAGCCTAGGTTAATGGTCAGTTTGGTGTCCATAATGTCGTGTCAAGTAGAGTCTCTTTTATGGGTGTTATGCGTGCCACACTTATAAGAGAGGGTCTACAGGAAATTTTACAAAATGTTTACCTTTCATGTGTTTCAATATCAAGCTATAGATTCTAAGGTCGTAAATTTCTCTGATTTCTAGTTGATATATTTCAGATCATGCCTCCAAGGATATCTGAGACTCAGGCAAATACCGCAGCCCCGACTGATGTCTGTATGGACGGAGCTCATCCAACTTTAAGGGTCTAGACCCGAGATAGGGTTGTGTCTTTTAACCATCCTCGTGGGGTTTCTCTGGTTCCAACTAACCCTACTTTTGAGAGTAACACTTCTACTCAATCACCACCTAGGATGCTTTTAATAATGAGTTTTGTCACATTATCAACCTCTTTACCCAATCGGTAGCGTTTCAAATGGAGAATGGTGCTCTGGTTATTGTTTCTTTTGTCCAATTTATGACGTTGAGATCTTTCATGTTCATGGGTACAAAGGTTGAGGAAGATCGTCAATTCTTTATTGATAAAATGGAGAAGATTCTTAGGATCATGCATGCTTTAGAGGTCGAGGCTATTGAGCTTGCCTCTTACTAATTGAAATATATAGCATACTAATAGTACGAAGGGTGAGAGTTATCTAAAGATGTGGATTCTAGTTTAGATATATGGGCGTATTTTTTTGAGGATTTCTTAGACAACTTCTTTTCTCAAGAGATAAAGAAATTGAAGGCAAAAAAGTTTGTGAATTTTAAATAAGGAAGGATGACTGTCCAAGAACATGCCTTGAAGTTCCATCAGTTGATAAGGTATGCCTCTGAGATGGTTTCTAGCATGAGGGCTAAAATGTGTAAGTTTGTTTCGAGATTATCCTGTGAGTTGGTACTTGAGAGCAAGGCGGCCTTGTTGATTGAAAATATGGACATCTCTAGGTTGATTGTATGTATACAATAAGTGGAAGAAGAGAAAAAGAAATACGTGGGTTTTAGTGATAAACAAGGAAAAAAATTTATACCTTTCGATCAAAGTGAGAGATATGGTGGCAAGTGGCAATGGAAAAAGTAGGGGAATTTGAGTTCTTTCTCCTCAGCTAATGTTCACTTTCCTTACTTGAAGTCTTCGGGTGATTTTCAGTCCTAGTTTAGTGGTAGGTTCTAGAGATAGGGTGCCCAATTCTAGGCTAGTGGTGCTCTATCAGCTTCATCTTGCCCTTCTTGCAGATTTTATGGTTAAATTTATCTTAGTAAGTGTGATAAGAGGGAGAAATATATGTTTTTGATGTGGTCATATTGGGTACATGTAGCATGACTAACCCTCTCTATAAACTTCTTGGGCTAACAGGGCTCTTATTGCTTATTCATTTGCTCCCACACTGAAGAGTGCAATTACTGCTTCTGTTTTTGGTAGCAGCACTTGTCAGAACCAGTTATATACACTTGCTACTTGCCAGGATTCTAAGGTGTCTCTCGATGGTTTCATAGGTATGTTGAAACCTTTCTTCCATGATGTGTATTGTTTCTTGATCCAGGGTCTACACTTTCTTATATGACCCCATTTATGGCTGTACATCTTGCTTTAGGTCCCAAGAGTCTGTCGGGTCTTTTTTCTATTTTTACCCAGATAGAAGACTTTATGGCTGTTAAAAGAGTCAATAGGGGGTGTGTAGTATCTGTTATTGGTAGAAAAATACTTGTAGACTTAATAGATTTGGACATGGTGGATTTTGATGTCATTTTTGGATGGATTGGTTACACTCGTGCTATGCTTTCTTAGATTTTCAGACCTGTAGGTTCATGTTTAAATTTCCTAATGAGCCAGCCATTGTATGGGAAGGTGATTCTTTATTGCCTAAGGGGAGATTCATTTCTTATCCTAAAGACCAAAGGTTGATTTCAAAGTGGTTTTTTTTATCATTTGGTTTGAGTTAATGATTCTAAATGGAATAAGCCTTTTATAGAATCTATTTTTGTGGTTAATAAGTTTCTCGAGGTATTTCCCGATGATCTTCTTGGTATTTCTCCAAAAAGGGAAATTAATTTTAAGATGATCTTGTTCAGGACATTCGTCCGATTTCTATCCCTCTATTTTGAATGGATACGGCCTAGTTTAAGGAGCTTAAGGAGAAATTGAATGACCTATTATATAAAGGTTTTATCCATCCTAGTGTGTCTCTTTGGAGTGCTCCCGTGTTGTTTGTTCCCAAAATGAATTGTTCCCTTCGTATGTGCATCGATTATCTTCAGTTGAATAAAGTGACCATAAAGAATAAGTATCCCCTTCCCAGGATATACAATCTATTTGATTAACTCCAAGGTGCAAAGTTTTTCGCTAAGATTGATCTTAGATCGGGTGATCATCAGTATAAAATTGGTGATCATCAGTATAAAATTAGGGATATGGATATCCCTAGGATTGCCTTTAGGACATGGTGTATTCACTATGAGTTCTAAATCATGTCTTTTAGGTTGACCAATTCCCCCACGACATCATGGACTTGATGAATAGGGTCTTTTATCCGTTCTTAGACTTATTTGTCATTGTCTTCATTGACCATTTCTTAGTCTATTATAAGAGTAAGGCGGATCATATCAACCACCTTCATTTCCTGTTGCAAACTTTGATGGATCATTGTTTGTCTGCCAAGTTATCCAAGTGTGAGTTTTGTTTAAGAACCATAGCTTTTCTTGGTCATGTCATCTCGAGAGAAGAAAACCGTATAGATCCTCAAAAAGTTGTGGCAGTTAAGAAGTGGCTTATACCTGCGACTCCAACCGATATTTAGAGCTTCTTAGGTCTAGCTGGTTACTATAGAAGATTTGTAGAGAGTTTTTTTTACCATACCTACCCCATTATAAGCTATCCTATCACTAGGATATTCATTTTAAGTCATGTACTCAAGTATGAGTCACAGGATAGGAGATTTCATATGTAGGAATACTTATTCACTTCCTAGCTTAGAAATATGTGGGGTATTACATAGATCATCTAGATCATTCGCGTAGAGATGTGACTCCTTTAGTTAGAGGTATTGCACTTAGTGCCTCAATTGGTGATTCAAATTCTTAGTCTGAGTTTAGAACCATTCATATTCATATCCCATCAGGCACTTCAAACATGTGACTTTCAATTCTATCATGATAGGTGTACCTTTTATTTCCTACCTTTACCTTTTTATTTAAGTGTATTGGGTTTTCATACCCACCAATGATTATGTATTATGGTAGGTTTATATTGATTGTTGTGTGCATTGATGTAGAGTTCTTGACTATATGACTACCACTATTGATGATTTTATTTAGTAGTGGATATAGTGGATCAGTGTTGATATTTATTTAGGGGTGTACTATTTGGGTTCGATTCTCATTTACGTTGGAATATTGGTCTTTTTATGGCTCTAGTGACATACTTATTAATGAATTTCATTTTTAGTAGCACCTACTCTTAATATAAATGTTTATATTATTGTTATTATTTTGTCATTATTTGAAGCTGATCGATCATTTCTTGGTAGATAATTATAGACTTATTATTAGTTAGAATTCCCCTCCTGCAGTTCTTATTTGTTAGCTTAGGTGGCTATCTTTGTATGAAGATTTCTCTCTATTAGTAAGGCGAGGTTGGTCTTTTTCCTCTTCTTTTAGTTAGAATAGATCGATTATTGAGTAGGATATAATGAAGGAGGAGCTCTCCTTGGTTCCGTTATGTATCTAAAGTTAGTGATTTAGTTATATAGCATATTATCGTGGTTGACCAATTTAGGACCCATTCTTCTGAGTTGACTGGTTCATATTCGGTAGTGGTCTTAATTTTGATGTTAAGAGGTCTTGGACTTTCTTTTAAAGTTTATTGGGATTATCTCCTGAAGATGGTTTGATCTTGGTATTGGTTTAGAGTTAGATTCTCTATTCTTGCCTTGGTGTGGTTCTTGTTTTAATCAAGATAAATAAGGTAGAGATAGGTAATCTATCTTGTTCTTCTTAAGTTGGCAATTTGGTTACTCATACAAAGATAGGTAATCTATCTTGTTCATCTTAAGTTGGAGATTAGATTAACCAGTTCCTGGCTATGGTTTTAGTCCTCTGAGTTGCTAGAGTTTTGGTTATCTCTAGCGTAGTTTGCATTATAGGTGGATTCTTGGGTGTGCTTGATGTATTACACTATACAAAAGTGATGGAGTTGGCAGCTTGTACTTTTTGCCAATGGTTTATCCTCTGTGGTGATTTTGGTGATCGCTATATTTCTACTTTGTCTCCTATAGAATCTAGTATGTATAATTCTAATCTTAGATAATGAGGATGAGTTTGGTGTTTACCTGTGGTTTAGACTTGTTGGCTCAATTTTGGATTTGGTACCTTAGAAATGTGGTCTGACAATAACGATTAAGTTGGAGTGAGGGTTTAGTAGGTATTTAAGACCGGGCAATTCAGTCTTGGTGTTGATATTTCAATGAGGTGTTGTATAGTTTGGGTGTAGCCTTCATTTGCAAATTTTTCTTAGTTGCGGTTTCATCTATTGGTTGGCTAATCCTACTCCTTGTCTACGTATTTGTGTTTTTTTTGTTTGGGTAGATTGTGGTTGATAGATGTACAGATGGTGGTCCATTGGCGTTTGAGGATGGTTTCTTCTTCTCTTAACCTCAATTTTCAGTTTTTATTTGAAATTTTTGATAATATATTCAGTAAGAGTAGTATCTCGAGTTGGATTCAAAATCCTTTTATCGTCAATTGGTGGGACATCCAGGAACGGATCATTCAGTGGTGACTGTTTGTTCTATAGACTCTCAACTATTAATTTTGTGGGTCATCCAGACTAGTTGTAGCACTGGCTATGAGTTGCAAACATGGTCATCTTCAATTGTGTGCCCAGGTAGCGCCTTATAGGCTTATTCTCATAATTGCCATCATGGATTTTTGGTGGATCAACTTCAAATCTTTGAGGTTAGTGTGATGGATTTGTACCAATAGGACTCGGATAAATTTCTTCTTGATTTAGAGTGGATAGTGATGTGCTATAGAAATATAGCACTTTCAATACTTAAAATGAGAAAAATATGCAGGTTTTTGAGGTTGTTTTGTTAGATATGATGTTTTTTGAGATAGAAAAAGGTGTTTTGGCTAATTTGGAGAAATTATTGATGTTTAAGACACTTTCTGGCTTGATCGTGATCAAAGCATGTTCAAGAATAGAAGAAAATCTAAAAATATGACCCCATCACCTACTAAGTCAACCTATGGACCGTATGTAGGACCTACCGACCGTAGGTAGGTAAAGCAAGTACTAGAAGTCCAAAATCTCAAGAGCTGAACTTTCAAGAATATTTCATTAGGTACCTATACCCTATACTTGCGCCCAGAGTCAGGACAACAGGTACTACCTGCGCCCAGTGCCAGATTGCGGGTACAGACAACATGTGACCAGCGACCCTATTTTCTCCTTTTTCATTCGGGCTTTAATTTTATGGTTTCCTCATGTTCTATAAATACCCTTTATGTGTTTTTAGTAGGAGTTACTCACTTTTGATATTCACAAATATATTTTTATTCCTAGATCAGATTTTGATTTTGGGATTTTCTTGTATTGATTTTGGTTCCTTAATTCAATTATAGTTGTGGCTTTTATTAATTATTATCATTGTGATTTAATCTATGCTTTCGAATAAGAATGTTGTTGATTTCTTTACAAGCATGAGCGGCTAAACCCATAGCTAGGGTTGTGAAAACCCTAGCGGATTGATGAAGTAAGGGAAGTGCTCTAGTTTTTCTGAAATCAATACCAATGCATTCATTTCTTTATCTTCATTGTAATATTTTTCTTAAAAGGTTCACACATTAGGATCTGACATAGATATTGCTGCTTGCTCCAAATGAGGAGTAGTGACAATGAAAAGATAAAATTAACTTTAATTTGGAGTTTAAATATCGATTCACGATTCTAGGTTCTATCTTAGTAAGATGGTTAGGTTTCATCTAATAACTAAAAATTCAAACGATAATATTTAACTAGTATAAAGAAAAGAATTAGTAAGATGACATCCTGATACTCAAAAAATAAAGGGTGAAATTCTTTTGGTCATCCAAAAGACTACAGAATGTGCGTAACTTATTCATTTTACATGCAAAGTATCAGGTTCGTTCATCAAACCATGATAAGCCTAAGGAGTTGAGAAGCCAAGGGGAACATAATCCTAGTGTTCACCTGCAACTGATTACAACCGAAGTTAGTATTGTTACTTGCTTGAGATTATTACAGAAAAACCCCTTATTTACTTTTCTTGTTCTTCCTGCAAACTACAACTACTGAGAACTACACTTCAACATTTTTTCTTAGGATTCAACCCCATCCTATGTTGGGTAAATATATTTTGTCAACGGCTATATCATCATCTGATAAGAGGTGTTGTTTGGACATCATGAAAATTTTAGTACCATTGCTGGGGAACACAATGTTGAATTTTTATTTAAAGTTGTTGTAGTTATTGGTTTTTTTATTTTTTATTTGTTTTTATTCTTAGTCAGGCATACGCCGATGTATGCCTAGAACATGGTGTTGTAATACCTCCGTATTTCTACCTAGCTTGAAATTGTCCCAAGAGTGTTAGAAAATTACTTTGAAAAATGAATCCACTTTTATACACGTGGAATTTTTTTAAGATTTTCACTTTTTGCTGAGTTAGAAATTGAATTAGTTTTCCAACGATACCAATTTCATCCAAATCTGGTATCGGAGTAAAAATTTATGGACGCTTTACCGAGAGCTGTTAGAACCGCCCAGGTGCGAAGATCGATAGACCGTTGCCTAGACCGTCGCAGCTAAGACCGTAAGTCAAACTTCTGGCTAAGGTGCAACGGATAGGTTGATGGACCATCGAACTTTCAATGGACCATCGCCCAAGTCGTCACCACAAAGGCAATGAGTCCCTATTCTGGTCCACGTGCGACAGTCAGAACGATGGACTGTCAAGCCAACGACAAACTGTCGCACAAGCAGTTGTAGATCCCGTTTAGAAATTTAAAATCATTTTTAAAAGGGTATTTGGGTATTTTCACAGTTTTAACCTCTAATTATACTAGACCATGGCTCATAACTTCATTATTCATTCACAATATCCAATTAGGGTTTCTCTCCAAGATCAATCCCTAAGAATAAGAAACCCTAGGTGCTTAATCCTAAGTTAAGAATTCAAGTTTTCCTCCACCAATCTTTAATAAATCACTCACCCAGGTATGTATAGTGTTCATTCATGAATTCCTTTCATCCATGAAGCCCAAGAATCATGTTTTAAACTATAAATTATGATTTTCATACTATGGGTTTATGATGTTCATGTGGCTTTAGTTATATGATGCCAAGTTGGAATCTGTATGTGTCTTTTTATGAAAAATATGTTATCATGTGAGTTGAAAACCATGAATTTTTAGTTGGTTATGCTATGTTAATTTGAGGATTATGTCATGCCCTAAGTCATGCAACCTAAGTACTTGATAAAATGCTTAAAATACTAGCGATCATGTAATATAAATAAAAGATGACTTAAGTGATGGATTCATGTTTTACCCCTATGTTCAAATGACTCCCATGCTAGTATTATGCCTTGTAGATGGTTGTTGGATTGCTCATGAATTAACCTTATGAAATTGTGCCATATTTCCATGAAATCTTTTTAATGTACAAAACTATGATAACCATGTGCTTTATGAAATTCCCAAGCTATTGTATTATAGATTATTGATGTTGGTCATGTATTCAAGAATCCCATGCCTTGTCAGTTTCCTTCTATCGAGTCTTAAGGGTACTTGTACCCGACACTTTAGCTGTGTGCCTAGAGCAAGTGTCATGTTTTGAAGATACTCTTAATCAAACCGTGTTTAGTAGAATTCAATTTGTCTCATGACTCAGGAAAATTCAGTAATCTCAGTCAGTTATCAAATCTCAGTGATGCTCCATCAGTCAACAAAACTCAGTAAACTCAGTCCAGTCAGTTTAGTATAAGTAATTCAGTGTCTAATCAGATGGGAGTAGGAGTCAGCACCAGTGAGCCCAAGGATGGGAACGCACCTGTGAGTAGAGGGTATGATTCTTATAAGCAATCCTTGTACTCCAGAACTACATAGCCAGCGTAGGTTGAGATATCTAACCTATTAGATGAAGGTTGATAAGGTGTCTTAACCTGTTAGATTAGGGTCCCACCATTCTCCTTAGAGTAACTTTTAGATGAGGGATCACTTACAGCTTGTCCTTACCAGTGGCTCAGTATTGACACCTTTCTAATTGGGGTTACAGATTGGACACCAACTCAGCTATATGCATTATTTGGGGCATGTCGGTTAGATAAATACTTCCCATAATTTCAGTTACACAATCATGACTATCAGATACAGTCATTAAGTCTTAGTAACAAAACTCAGATAGGTCTACAGAATTCAGGACTGTCAGATACAGTCAACTCAGAACAGTATGGAACTCAGCTAGTTCCATTAGAATCTAGACTGTCGGATACAGTCGCTCAGTGTCAGTTATATTAGTTATGCATTTATCAGTATCTCATGTTATCAGTACTCAGGTTCAGAAATCACGTTGTCATAAACTCAGTTATAGTTTTTATGTATTCATGTATGCATACTCACATTCATGTTACCTAATCAGTTAGTATAGTTCATACATCTGAACCCTTTGCATTCAGCCTACCTCACATGCATACCAGTATATTCAAATGTATTGACGCATTTGCGCTATGGTATTTTATACCATAGGTTCAGAAGCACGAGCTCCAGAGCATTAGTAACAGTCTAGTCTCAGCAGTTAGAGTTAGCAGTGAGTCTTTATCCTTCGAGAACATTACCATTACTTTATTATCTCATTAATTAATTTATTTCAGTAGTTGCAGTTAGTTGGGGAGATGTCCCATCAACTCCTTATTCAGGAAGATCAGTCAGTTAAAGGCTCTTCAGACTGTCATTTTTAGATAATTTATTTTAGGTTTTGTTTTGGTATTATGATACCATATCATTCAGCGATTATTTTATCAATTTTGAACCTTATGGCCTTTCTACCTTTATTTCCTCATTTTTACAGTATATTATGCAGTGTTCAGGTACAGATATTAGTCATTGGTTAGCTTTTGGTCCTTCAGGGTCATAAGCACCATGTAGCATTTTGGGTATTATATTCGGGGCATTACAGGAGTAGAGGAAATCCTTTACTCCTACTTAATCCAAATCTAAAGAGGATCCTATAAACTCCTGGTAGGATGTGTGGGCAGAAAATAGATTAACTTGTTAAAGGGGTTCATGATGTTGTACCTCCCCTTCCCCCTAAAGGAGTATAGGATATTGTTGATCAATACACTAGTGAGATATTAGCTCAATCTAAATCCGAGAGGAGTGCATCTGAAGAAGATCAGCGGGTAGCTAAAGAGGCAGAGCTAGTTGAGCAGAGACAAGCAGTAAACCGCCGAGTAGCACTCAGAGAAAACCAGAACTGAGCTAACGGTGACCATGTTCATGTAATCCCAATATATCAGTATGTGCAGCCATATTTAGATAAGGAAGAAAACTTGGTATATGTCGAGTTGGTAGAGACTGGAGCCATAGTTCCTCCTGTTTTGTCCCTAGGAATTATGTTTGATATCACGAGCGTAATGATCCAACTCCTAAATCTGAAGGGTATGTTTGAGGTTCTTCCTACAAATGATGCAAAATTGCACCTTGCCTATTTTCTTAGGATCTGCAGTTTGTAAATGAATCTAGGGGTAAATTAGGAAGCAGTCAGACTGAGATTGTTCCCCTTTTCTCTTATAAGAGAAGTGTCTTTATGGTTAAGGGAATTGCTAAGAGGCTTTATCACTAAAAAGAATGAGTTGTGCAATAAATTCCTTAACAAGTTCTTTCCCCTATCAAAGATGTTGTAGCTTAAGGATGAGATTTATAATTTTAGGCAGCTGCAGTCAGAATCTATGTACAAGGTATGGTTTAGATTAAAAAAGAAGCTGATTATGGTGCCTAATCATTAGGTGTCAAGGATGAACTTATTAGAGATATTCTACCAAGCCTTAACCATAAGCTCCAGATCCATGGTAGAAACCATATCTAGAGGAACTTTTATGACACTACACTAGGAGGCAGCTTCAGAGATGTTAGATAAGATCTTGCTAGCTAATTGAGAGTGGAAAACTTGGGAGGCTAAGAGGGGATCTGACACTTATGCTATTGGTTCCTCCTGCAACCAGAAAGTAGCTAATAACATAGTAGTGTAAGAGATTATATTGCTAAGAATTGATCATAGGTTAATTGCAAAGCAGCTTGTAGGAGCGACTTCTACGAAGGTAAATGCAAAGAGAATTATTTAGATCATTAGTTGATGAGTTTTTGAGCCTAAGGGTGACGAACCACGGTCAAAACTATTATTACAGATATAGAGATCATAGCAGAGAGTGAGATAATGACTAGAGAAAGAAGGATTACTATAGAGAGAAGGGAGATAGATACATTCACCTGGCAAATGAGATGCAAAATTCAGAATGGAAGAGATTTTGGCTAAGCTGGTGAAGAGTCAGGAAAATCAAGAGATCAACCTTAAGAAGATTAAGGACGATATTTCAGGATTGACCTAGAAAGTCCAGTCATATGCCACTTCTATCAAGCAATTGGAGCACCAGTTTAGGCAGATGTCAGCAGCTCTAAATCAGAGGCAGCCAGGTACTACTCCGATCAACATGATGAAAAATCATAAAAATAATGGTCATGTACATGCTACTACGAGGAAGGGTATAACTACTATACATCCCCCATAACCTATTACAGAAACTACTGATGATGAGACATATGTTGTTAAGTTTAAGAAGGTAACTGGTGATAAAGGTAAAGTTGTTGAAGCAAAGGTAAAGGTCTGATCATTGAGCTAGAAATTAGATAGATTTAGAGACCACCCCCACCTTTTCTTCAGATTCTGAAGAAAAATAAAGAGAAAGGTAAATTCCAGCAGTTCATTAATATGATGAAAGAATTGAGTTTAAACATACCTCTTCTAGAGGCGTTGGAGCATATCCTTAGATATGCTAGGTTCATGAAATAGTTAGTCAGAAGGAAGAAAAGACTGACATTTAAGGATGTTGATGGTATGAACCACTGTAGTGCAGTCATGATAGATCTTTGGCACAGAAAAAAGGTGATTCTAGTGCATTTACAATACTGTGCACTATTGTGTCATCCCAATTTGCCAGAGCCTTGTGTGATTTAAGAGCCACCATTAATTTTATGTCGTTGGTTGTATTCAAGCAATTGGGCTTGAACGCTCTGAAATTGACTTTGATGCAGCCATTGATGGTTGACCGCATAATGAAGAAGCCTGAGGGAATATCTTTTGATGTTATCATGTGGGTGTATAACTTTATCTTTTTAGATGACTTTTTCATCCAGGACTGTGAGGTTGACACTGAGATTCCTATTATATTGGGAAAACTGATTATGGCCGCAGGAAGAGCTATGGTTGGTATGAAGAAAGATGAGATAAAATTTTTAGTCAACGGTAAGGAGGCTACATCCAACATCCAAAAGTCAAAGAAGCAGCTAACCGACATAAGGGTAGTGCCAGCGATTGGTTGTATTTATAACGTTGGAGGATATTCCTATGGGTATCATAATGAATTCTAAATAGTCAAGATACCCACGCCATGCTGTAACGTTAAATCAAGTGGTGCATGGGGGTCAACCCATGGTTTTGTTGGTGATGTATGAGTAACCATCATAGCCACATCGTACCATAATGTTAAATCAAGAGCTAAGTTGGAGTCAACCCACTATTATTAGTGTTCACATTTTTGTTGTTTATTTGTTTTGTATGTTTTAAGCTCTTGGACTTACCCAGAATATGGTAAAAAATTGATACATTCATCGATTTCCAGGTAAATGGGCTATGTGATAACCCCATCATCGTCACAAGTCCCACATGATAAGTTGAGTAATAAGCTGAAAAGTTGAAATTTTGAGGATGCAAAAAAAAAATTTGTAAGGTTTTGGACTTTGGCATCTAATTTTACTTTTGGATCTTAAAGATAGGTCACGAGACCATAAATATTTGGAAAATATCAAAATTCCAAGTCCAGACTACAGGAAAGCGGGCCAAAATTTTTGGCCCAGTACTTATTGGTCGCAGGTGGCCCTTATGCCTATAGCTTGACTGCAAGTGTAGGTTGCAGGTAGCTACCACGGGTAGGCTGTTTGTGGGCATAATTTTTAATAAAAATTTTTGGTCCACCAAGACTTATATATGACCTAAAACAGCCTGCCCCCCCCCCCCCCATATGTAAACAACCTTAATCTTATTATAACTTATTCAAATCCTCAAAACTTTATTTTTCTCTTAGAATTCAAACTTTCCTCTTAAAACACAAATTGACCCCACATTTATGTAAAGGCTAAATTGACACTTATTTGAGGTACCAAATTGTTCGAACATGCTAAAAACAAGTTTCAATTTTTGTTTGCTTGACTTCTTCATTATTTACTTCCGGTTCTTCATAAATGATGTAATTTTCTCGGCTCCTAATGGTTATATATTGATCTATCTATTGTTTAAACAAGTTGATATGTGTATTCCATTGAAAAGTACATACAATAAATCATGATTGTATGCAAGATCATTAAAGTAACCTAAAATCATCATGTAGGGCCTTGTTTTGAAGTAAAATCTAAAGTTAGGCCTCACCCGAAAGTTGATCTTGAATGAATATAAGTAATATCACTAGTTGAGCGTGTTTGTTTGCTTTGAAAGTGGTGATTTATGATACATTTTTTCACAATAAAATTGTTGGGATTTTAAATTAGGTCATATGGGTGTGAAAATTGAGGAAAAATAAGAACTTTTAAAATTTTGAGTTTTTCTTCAAAATTTGTTATCCCTCACTTTTGCTGGAGACTAACAACTGGTTTTTCACATATATATGGAACCTAAGGTTGTGAAGAATATGTAGGCCAGTACTTTGAGGAGATAGGAATAGTCTCTCAAGCCTAATGGTTCAGTAGCGAGTACCCAATGCAGCGCCATAGAAAAATTAGAGTTGAGGTGACACATAGAGTCACAAGAGAACAGAATCGTTAGGCTACTCTGTCAGTTGTAGCCCGACCAAGGATGAAGTCAGCCAGGATGTCACAACCACACACTCTTCCACCTGATGATGATGGTGATGATGAGGAAAAGGACACAAAGTTTGAATGTACTCCATAGGTTGCTACTCAGGACGCCCAGTTTGAGGAGGGTTCCCAGGATTCATCCGATAAGGTAGAGCAGGAGGAGCTATCAGTGGTGCCCCAGTCAGAGGAGGCCACCACTACACATGTATAGCAGATAGATATACCCCAGTCTGAAAAGAGTATAGAATAGGCTACTAATGATGAGTTAATACCGCTGAGGTAGAGTCCCTCTCCTGAACATGCCTCAAATGTACCACCTAAGGAGGGACATTAAAGGTAGTATGTGGAAGGAATGCAGGAGATTTATACTATTGACAATCATATATGGGAGTTAGGTAGTCCAACGAGGTGCATTTATGAGAAGCACTAGATTGACCTACCAGGGCTTGGTTGAGTACTACAATTACGGGCAATATTTTATAGATACCAATTATAGTGGATGACTAGGTCACTCGATTCTTACAACCCGATTATGGTATGGGAATTTTATACATCCAATATAGATACCATAGTCCTTCCTATGCATAGACATCAATGAGTAGTGTAATTACCGCTCATTTACATTCAAATTTCATGTACATTACCATGATTTGAATTTATAAATGAGACAGAATTGTGATTAAGGGTACTAATTGTAACATTTTGCGGGCATATAGGTCATGATGCAGAAAGATGTGGATTGAAGCTAAGATAAATAAAAAGGAGAAAATAAGTACAGTTGGAAGAACTGGAGTAGAAATAAGACTCAGTTATTGTGATTGCGGTCAGTCAAGACAGCTCAATATATTGCGATCACGAGTGCTAACCCGGTCACAGTACCTGTTATCCCGGACAAGTGTCAGCAATCATGGCCTAGAGGGTTTAATAATCAATGGAATTTCATTCATAAGACATAGCTGATTCCAATTCCCATATAAGGTAAAATTATTTTTCCCTTAGAAAATTATGCAGGAGAGGAGTATTGAAAAATTAGAAAGGAGGTGAACCTTAGAATTTGGGAAACATTTTGTATAGATAATATTTCAAGTGGAAATTGGTGAAATTGAAGTGTAAAGTGAAGATTCTTTATCCTCCATTGTTATGGATGCCATGATTGAGTTATTTGGTATGTTTTTCCTCTTTTATTTCATAAGTAGTTAAATTATCTATGCTTGTTATTATGTTGAACTAAGGTGCAATGGTGTTTGGGTGATGATTTGTTTGTGTAATTCATAGTTTTTTATCATGGATTCCAGTATTGCTTGGTTTAAATAAGTTAGGATTTGTTGGTGAAAACCCCAAACACCAAAGATGGAGAAGCAAAATAAAGAAATTCTAAGTAGGAAGGTAACAAAATCTATGGGCACTCAAGATGAAAAAGTTTTTGGAAATAGTATGGATCATAAGAATGCTGGTGGAAAAGAAGAGGATGATCAAACAAAGGCAAAGAGAAAGAGGTCAAATAATGATGATCCAAAATCAAGTGGGATTGTGTTTGATAAGTCAAAGGTAAATGAGTGCTAAATTGTCTCCATGACATCAAGTAATATTCCTCCCCTTTTCCCTAAAGAGTTCTCACCGAAGGGAGAAAATACAAAGTTCAACAATATCTTTGATAAATTTAGTGCCTTATCCATAAATATTTCTCTAGTTGAGGCTTTGCAAGATATGTCGGGGTATGCTAAATTTGTGAAGGATTTGACATCTAATAACAAACTTGTTGAGGATGAAATAATAGAAATAACACATTATTGTAGTGCCATCACATCAAGAACATTAGAGAAAAAGAAGAATGACATCGGTGCTTTTACAATTCTATGCACCATCGAATTGTTCAATTTTGCAAAATCATTGTGTGATCTGGGAGAAAGTGTAAACCTGATGCCATATGCCATATTCCACAAGCTCATATTAGAGAAGCTGCAACCTACCACAATGAAATTACTCATGGTCGATCATTCCATTAAGAAGCCAATCAGAGATATTCATGATGTGCTAGTCAAAGTTGACTGGTTCATCTTCTCGGTCAATTTTGTGATCTTGCATTATACAATGGATATTAAAGTTCCTATTAATTCTCGAGAAGCCATTCTTAGCAACTGGGAAGTCTTTAGTGGATGTAGAATCCATCAAGATGTATTTTTGATTGAATAAAAAGGAAGTGTCTTTAAACAGATATAAATCCATGAAGCAACCGATGGACTTGCAAGTCATCTCGATAATTGATATCATTGATGGTGAGGTTACAAATTATGTTGATGTGAACTTATTAGATAATCCTTTGGTAAGAGTGTTATATAATTGAGAAAGGTAAGAAGTGGGAGAATATGATGAGGTGGTTGTATCTTTAACGGGATTTGGATTCTATACCAAGAACCCGGTAAAGTTGGATCTCGATCTTAAAATTCGTGAGAGCCCACTCAAAAAAACATCCATTCTTGAGACACCAAAAATTAACCTAAAGCCTTTGCCACCCCATCTTAAATATATGCTCTTGGGGGTCAGATAGACATTAACCATCATCACTGCAAGTGACCTCGAGCCCTCTTAAGTGGACACTTTAGAGTTAGTGGTGAAAGGTTTTATTCAAGCCATTGGATAGACAATTGTGGACATTATAAGGATAGCCCCCAATTTTTTCCCCATATAATCAAGCTAGAGAAAGACCATGTACCAATTATGGAACATAAAAAGAGGTTAAATCAACCCATGCAAGAGGTAGTAAGGAAAGAGATCATAAAATGGCTTGATGCGGGAGTAATCTATCCTATATAAAATAGCACTTGGGTGAGTTTGGTGCAATGTGTCCCTAATTAAGGTGGAATTATGGTATTTGAAAATGAAAATAATGATCTCTTCCCCATTCGATTGGTCATTGGATTGTAGGTATGTACGTATATCTGAAATTGAACACATGGATTGAAAAAGAATATTTTTTATGCCTTTTATGGACCAAATATTTGATAGGTTGGCCTAGAGAGGATGATATTTCTTCTTAGATGGTTATTCAGGGTACAATAAAATTTGCACCTCCTAGAGAACAAAGGAAAGACGACTTTTACTTGCCTATATGGGATATTCGCATTCAAGCGAATGCCCTTTGGGTTATTCAATGCCCTGACAACCTTTCAACGTTGAATGTTATCAATCTTTGTGGATATGGTAAAAGAATCAATGGAGGTGTTTATTTATGATTTATTGGTGGCGTGAAACTCATTTGACTCATGTCTTGAACATCTAAGCAAGGTGCTTGACAGATGCCTGGAAACCAACATTTTCCTGAATTGGAAAAAATGTCCTTTCATGGTAAATGAGGGTATTTTATTGGGCCAAAAAATATTGGGGAAAATAATACAAGATCAAGCAAAGGTAGAGGTAATTTCCAAGTTACCACCCCCCATTTTTGTAAGGGGTGTTTGGAGTTCTCTTGGACATGTCGGGTTTTATCGTTGTTTTATAAAAGATTTTTACAAAATAGCTTATCCTGTTTGAAAACACCTTGAGAAGGATACTTAACTTTGATGATACATGCTTAAAATCCTTTGAGAATCTTAAGGCATTGCTTATTTCAGCCCCTATAATTATGGCCCCAGATTGGTCATCCCTTTTTGAAGTAATGTCTAATGCAACTGGTATTACATTGGGTGTGGTGTTAGGTCAATGGAAAGAGAAACTCTTTATTTTTATCTATTATGCAAGAAAGACTTTGAATTATGCTCAACACAACTACACTGTTACTAAAATGGAGTTATTGGCAGTTGTTATGATTTTCAAAAATTTTACACCTACTTGTTAGGCATAAAAGTAGTGGTGCACATGTATCATGCCTCCCTTAAGTACCTCATGGAAAATAAGAAAGAAAATCCACCCCTAATAAGATCTATTTTACTCTTGCAAGAATTCAACATTGAGGTAAAGGATCGAAAGTGGTATGAAAACCAAGTGGCTAAATATCTCTCGCGTCTTGAAGATAACCATGAAAGGCATGGATAAATGTAAATTGATGATGTTTTTTCTGATGAATTGGTCATATCTCTTTTGGTAAAAAGTATACCGTGGTTTGCCAACTATGCCAACTATGTATAGATTGGTGTACTTCTCGAAAGGATTAACTACCATCAAAAGAAGTAATTCTTATTTGATGCAAAGAGATATTTTTGGGATGAACCATTCCTATTTAGGTAGTTAATAAATGGTGTGAATAGGCCATGTATTATGGAGGTTGATATGGATGATATCCTTGAATCTTGCCACTCCTTACCTTATAGTTGTCACCATAGAGCGATCCAAACTGCAGCCAAAATCCTTCAATATGCATACTATTGGCCCTCCATGCATACAAATAACATTGAGTGGGTAAAATCATATCACCAATGTAAATTTCAATGTGGTGTTTTACGAAGACATGAAATGCCTCTCAAACCAAATCTCAAAGTTGAACTCTTTGTTGTGTGGGGAATTTACTTTATGTCCTCTTTGTGAGCTCATTTGGAAACAAATACATATTGGTGGCGGTTGATTATGTTTCTAAACGGGTGGACTCTATAGAACTTCTGAAAAATAAGATAAAAAATGTTACCTTTTTTTTAAGAAATACATCTTTATAAGGTTTGGAACGTTGTGTGCCATCTTAAGCGATAGAGGCTCACATTTTTATAATTAGTTATTTAGGGACCTTCTTGACAAGTATGGGGTTAAACATAAAGTGTCTAGCCTATATCACCCCTAAATGGTGAACATAGGCCAAATCAATTGGGCAAGGCAGCTCGATGAGGCACTTTGGGCTTATAGAACAGCCTACAAAACCCCAATTGGCATCTACCTCAACCAATTTGTGTTTGGAAAGGTATGTTATTTTCCCATCAAGCTCAAACCTAAAGCCATGTGGGCTTTAAAGAGGTTGAACATGAATTGTGGATAAACCTCCAAGGTAAGCATCATAAAACTCCATGTGTTAGAAGATTTCTAACTCAAGCCTTATGTGTGTTCTGCATTGTATAAGGAGAAAATGAATAAATGATATGATGCTCGAATATTAAGATGGGAATTCCATGTAAGTGAGAATGTACTTCTTTACAATTCTCATTTGAAACTCCTTACAGGGAAGCTTTATTTTTATTAGTCAGGACCTTTTGTGATTTCTAACATTTACCTTAGTGGTTCCATTGAATTGGATGATTATGAAAGAAAGAAATTTGTAGTAAATGACCAAAGGGTGAAGCACTACAATGTGAAAGACCTTATGGTTTCCAAGGTGGAGTTTGTTCGCATCAATGATGCTATGTGGTAAACAAGGAGAGTCAAGCTATGATGTTAAATTAGTCACTTGATGGGAGGAAACCCATCCTTGACTCATTTCTTATTTTTTGGATGTTTTAACTAAAGTTTAATGTCTAAAAAAACTGGGGAAAATAGAGATGGAAACTGGCAGTTGTGCAGGAAAACAAAATAGAGCAGAAATAGGGGATTTCAGCCTCAATTACCGTAATTGTGGTAAGGAGATCATGGATCTCTCTATTGCGATTGCAACATCAGAGGGGTATTCTACTCGTTGCTTAAAGAAGTCCCTTCTAACCCTTGTCCTTCTTCATTATGCTATAGTGAGGGCACTTTAGATCCCTATATTAGCGGTCTGTGAGATACCTTTTTTTGGGTTTGCACCATGGAAGTAGGGAAAGTTTGAGTACCTATCGCATCGAGGTGTCATAAGTTCAAGGGAAATATAAGTACCTGTGGCATTTGGAATTTGGGATCGCACTTATACCTATGGTGAAGTCTGAGTTTCCATATGGTTTACCCGTATGAAGGATAAAATGTGAGACAAAGGTTTGGGTTGATGCCATATTTAGGACATTGTGCATAATGCAAAAGTAAAGAAAACACACCCCTCCCTAAAAAAAATTTCAAATGTCAAGGGTATGGACGTGAGAGACCTTGTAACAATTCTCTTTCTCATTTTGTGACTCCAAAAAATTTGTCTTCTAAAACTTGGTATATACTCTATTTTTGTCTCTAGCAGAAGGGGCAATTGAGCTTTCTTGGAAAATTATCATGCCCCATCAAGAACATGCTTCATTAGTCTCTCAAGGCTAATTTTTATTGTACTTGGTTGGGGAGACAATCTTAGGCCATCTTTGTGACATTGGAAGTCTACTTTAGCCTAAAAAGTCAGCCCTTGACTAGTTGTTATCCCTAGTCACCCACTTTGAAAATTTGTACTTTTCTTTGGCAAATACATTGCAAGTCGTGAGCCATTGCATAGTTGTTATGTTGAACTAAGATGCAATGGTATTTGGGTGATGATATGTTTGTATAATTCTTAGTTAATGATTATGGATTACATTATTTCTAGGTTTAAATAAGTTGGGATTTGTAGGTGAAAACCCCAAATACCGCAAATGGGTTTGTTGGTTGAAAACCCCAAACTCTTAAAAGCTCTCATCATTAGTGAAAGAGGGATGCGGGTGAAATTTTGGGAACCCATAGATTCTTTGAAAAAGGTCTATTGGGGGAAAAAACAATAGTGGACAATTGTGAATATAGCTTATTTTCTTTTGCCATCATTAAAATAAGGGTAGATGGAGAGTAGGATATGTCATGGCTATCTTCCTAAAAATAGGGATGTCCAATTGAGGTTTAGGGTGACTTTTATTGACAAACTCATTAGGTACTCAAAATATTCAAGGAGTGACACCCTTGAGGCTTTGTGGATAAACTAGCCCAAGGACTCTTAACCTAGTCTACCATGTTATCAACAATTAAAACTTATACCAAACCATCATAATCTTATGTACAACTTTCCCTTAGGTAGACATAATCCCAAGATCCCTCTGAAAATTGAATTCTAAAGCAAAAGTATTATTGTAGTGTGTTGTGTGACTTGATATATATAATATCCTATTCCAAACCACCACAAACATCCCACTTTACATTATGTGTTTTGTGTTATGTACATTTCGAGTTATCTTTTTTGTAATTTTGACACCCATAAGACTAGCAATCTAAATTTTGCTCCTCGTTGATTTGACCTAAATAAAAGTTGAGATATTGAAAACGACCATTCTCTACTACTTTAGATAGTATAGGTGAGAGTTATCATGCATCCAGCCCTTGTGAGATTTGCTAGGCTGCCATAGCTTGAGCACACGTTGGTTAGAGGGGTCAAAGTTGACATATTGATAGAGACTATTCGCAAAATTATCCTTGGTCCAGATTACATTACTCCTGCATATACATGTTAGTGCAACAACAGAGGATCACACGTGAGAAACATATTATGTGGGAGGCTGAACACTAACGTGAGAGGGATTAGATGGCTAGGTGGATAGCTAGTTATATTTTACCTTGGGGTGATTCCACCCTATTAATTGAGGGACTAAGAAGGGCCTATTGATATTTGAGGCCAATTTTTAGTGATTGCTTATTAGATTCTCACTGATACCCACTACTTTGGATAATACATTGACGTGGGAAGGAGTTGGACTGGTTGTTTGTATAATGGCATCCTCATGTGTAAGTTACATGCTTGAGACTTTGGATGTGATTGAGGCTGGTGTACCTGAGATACCAGGTGTAAATGAGAGGGTACTTTCAACGGTGACTGCACAGACTAGGACTATGAGGGGTCTAAAATGTCCAAGCTCTTTTAGGAGATCAAGCCAATGGGAAACAGTACCACGAACCTAGACTGAGGTCCCAGAAGTTTCCACTGAGCCTGATGAGGCACATCGAGGTAATCTAGGTGTTAGTATTGAAAATAATATAGTGGAGTAAAGCGAGGCTCTAGACTCTAGTATGCAGGGAAAGGGGACACCAGCTACTTTTTCTTCAACCTCAGCTTCGACCTCAGAGCTGGTGGATATACCTTATGAGCTTACTCTCCTATCAACTACAGCTCCTGCTTTAGGTATGACCACAATATCTAGTAAGATTTTGCAAACCTTAGTGGATAGTAAGAGGGACATTGATACTAGGGTAAGGGTTGTTGAGACCGAGATGACTATCCTCTTTGAACAGATGATATCAAGAGCTAGGAAAAGATTTGAGCAGGCACAAGCCCGATGGGAGCCCACATTAAGAAATGCACTATCCAAGCAATATACTGACTTTTAAACACAGCTTAATAAGTTTGACAGATGGGTTACAACCCTATTCATAGAGACAGATGCACCAGATCTAGACTAAATGGGGAAGGAGTTTGATTTATTAGAAGAAAAGGTACACTCTCTTATAGAGAGACGGGTTGCATCCACTCCCTCATTAATACCCTTAGGGTCTAAATATCACCTCCGCCTACACTAAGATAGTTTGATTTCTTTGCAGATAGTGATGAGAAGATCACAGTAGCTAGGGTCAGGAGAGGTCATGTAGACGACTTGTAGGAACCCAATTCACCATATGACCATGAAATGCCTAGTCTTTGGACCTTAGGAAAAGTCTTTTGAAAGGTGTATTATGACCAAGGAATGGTTAGATGTGTCATTTATATCCTTGGGTATGAGTTATACCCTCTCTCACCTCCTTTCTTATAACTTAATTAGCCTATAAGGGTAACATACTATCCACAATACGACTTGTCCTCCCCTTAGTTGTACACTAAGGTATGAGTCATACCTAGGCAAGTCATAAGGTACTTGGTATTTGATTAAAAGTGGACTATTTTTGGTATGGGTCATGGGTATGATTTAGGGTCTAAGTTGTACCCTTTGGATACGACTAACGAGTGTGTAGTCATACCCTAACCAGTATATGGGACCTAGGTGAAGCCTAGGGTACGAGTTAGGGTACCACTTTTACCCTTAGGTATAGTTGACTCAAGTGAGTCATACCCAATATCGTGGTCAATTTCAAACTTTTAACTACGGGCCCTATGGCCATTTCCTACCCTAAAACCCTAATTACCCTTACTATATATGTGTATATGGCATCCTAAAACATATTTTGAGTGGACCAAACATCCAAAATACTCTCTCAAATAATTTGAAAGATTAGGAGTCTACAGTTTTAGGGGAGTTCATCTTAGGGACAAGAGGAGTCAAGTTTTTTTTAGTGGATCACCTTGTTTAAGGCATGTATCTCTCTCCCTTATTAAATAACTCCAAAATCCATGTATTTAACACTTGTATTAGTAAGTGTACATGGTGATTTTTAAATAAAATAATAAGGTTTTTTGTTGTGAAATGATGAATAATGTTTGCTCTTGCTTAGACTTAAGATTACATATGATATTGGTGGTGGTTTGCATATGTTGGTGTTTTTTGTATGTGGTTTAACAAATGGTTCTTGATTAAACCTGATATTAATGAGTTCTACCATGAACTTGGCCTTGATAAAGGTATGCACACAAGGTGTTTGTGAAAATGTATGAATAAAATATCTATTCACATATTAATATTGTACTGAACTATGGTATTGTTCTAGTGAACATAAATAGGATATGATATCATTATAAAGAAAGTGAATACTTGATAAGTAGTTGGTAAAGGCACTGTTAGCCATGTATTGAGTCATAATGAATATGATTGCTTGGTAAATGGTTAGTAAGAACCTTGTTAATCATATAATGGATTAATTTATGACTTTAGATGGTGTGATGGACCAATAAGTATGAGTGGTTGATAAATGGTATTGTAATGATATTGTTAGCCATGTAATTGGTTAAATTATGACCTATTGGTTGATTGCTAAGAAATTTTTCATTTCCCTAAACATGAACTATAATTATGTGTCAAACTAAAGTGTGGTATAGAAATGCTAATGAAGCTTGAATGACTTGTAAGGATCTTAATGACTATAATTTGAATTGAATGATGATTTAAATAAAGGCATTGGCCTTATAAGGTAGTTAATGGATGAATACTCCCATGAAGAACTTGTGGTCCTGTATGTTGTTGATGTGGGTAAATAGTTCAAGCCCTTAAATATGAAATGGATTTAATAGATGTAATACATGAACTAAAATGGGTTAAGAGTTCGAATATCATCTAATAATTACAATGAAATGCCTAGTGATTCGAGTCCCTAGTCTAATGAATGGCATGTGGTTTTAGTCCCTCACCCATTGAAATAACTACCAGTTTGAGCCCCTAGTTCAATGAATGACTTGTGGTTCAAGTCCTAAGTTTGATGAATGGCTTGTGGTTCTTGTCCCTCGCCCAATGGAATGACCTAGGGTTCGAGTTCCTAGTTCAATGAATGGATTGTTGTTTAAGTCCCTCGTCTAATGGAATGACTAGTGGTTTGATCCTCTGGTCTAATGAATAGCTTGTGGTTTGAGTCCCTTGCCTAATGAATTTGGTTGAATTAGTTGATTTGGTTTGAGGTTCGGATCCCCTTGACTAGTGTTACAAAGAAGTTTAATGTTCTAAAATTTGTAAGGTAAAAGGTTGAAAGTTCTTTACCCCTTCTCTCATGAATGAATGATCTATGATTTATTTCTATGACTCTTGCCATAACATGAAATGCTATATAAATAAATTTAAATGTATCTTCATATATGCCTATACTAATGTAAATGTGATTGCATATGATGGTTTGCCTTGAATTGAACAAATGCTCTATTTTACCCTTATCCTTGGGAAACATGCTAGCATTCTAACCATTAATCATCTCGAGATGTTATGTCCCTATATGACATAGGTTATGGAGCTTCTTCTTTTTATTCTATGTATTGACCAAGTTTTTGGGTAGTGGTGTGTTGACATTAAAGTGGTGAGCGTCCATTCTCTAGAAGGCATACATTTTATAGTCTTTTACTTTAAGTCATAGACTTGATTTATTTTGACTTAGTGTTGGCTATTATTAGGTGCATATCCCAGTATGTTTTAGACATTAGATTTGTTGAGGTTTTTTGGATGACTATTGACTTGGGTATATTAGCTAGATTATTGTCATTAATAAAATGTTAGGTATTGTCTAAGTATTGACTATTACCTTCATTTTTGTACTACTTTGATATTTTGCAAGAGTTTATCTAACTCTTACGAATTAAATAGATGGTTAAGTTGGGTTGTAGGGCGATCTTTGATCCATGTTAGGCTTGAAATTCCCACACGATATGGCCCAATTTCAGGGTGTGTCAAGTTGGTTTTAGAGCCTAGGTTCATGGTCAGTTGGGAGTCCATAAAACCGTATTAAGTAGTCTCTTACATAGGTATGTAGCATGCCATACTTGTAAAATAGGGGCTATGAGATATTTAGGAATGTTTCCCTTTCTTGTGTTTCAATCTCAAGCTATATAGAGTCTAAGCTCTTTGATTCCTCTAATTTTTGCTTACTCATCTTTCAAATTATGTATCCAAAAAGATCTGATGTTCAGGTGAGATCTTCTATCTTGACTGAGGGAAATATGAATAAAGTTCATCCAATTTCTGTGATTCAGACCTAGTCAAGGGTCCTGACATCTAACAGTCCTTGAAGGGTTCCACCTATTCCCACTAACCCTTCTTTTAAGGGTGACACTTCTCCTCAGTCACCTCAAAATGATGGGTTTCATCATTCCTTTGCTCTGTTGGTGGAAAAAGGTGTAAGAGGAAGTATTGTGTGGGACCTAGCCTCAGTTCTGTGGCTAGTGCTCCCTTTCCAAACCCATTAAGAGGTGGGCATTTTTAAATTGGCAATGCTTAGAGGGCCCAATCCTCATTTATTTATCCTTTTTATGGATTTTAGGGTCTATCACACCGTGGTTATTGCAAGTAAAAAAAGAATTAGTATTTTAAATATGGTCAATTGGGTCACATACAATGGGAGTATCCAATAATTATGTCGCTTTGGAAAAAAGGGTACCAGTAGCCACTTCTCAAGCTCTTACACCTAGGGGTGCCGCTTCTATCTCCAACATTGGTCGGGACCATCTCAATGCTTTTACTATGATTTAGGAGTTTGAGGTACCTTTGGATACTAAGGCGGGTATGTTGAAACTTTTCTCTTGTGATATATATTATTTGCTTAGCCCTGGCTTCCCACTTTCTTATGTGACCCCGTATGTGATTGTGCATCTTTATTTTTGGTCTCGAGAGTTTCTCATTTCCTTTTTCTTTTCTACCCCTAGTATGAGACTATGGTTGTAAGGGGGTCTACAGGGGGGTGTGGTAACTGTTAATGGTGGAAAATCTCTTGTAGAATTGAGGTTAATTTTGATGTTGTCCTAGGGATGGATTGGTTATATTTGTGTTATGCTTCCTTAAATTATCAGACCCGTAAGGTTGTGTTTATGTTCCCTGGTGAGTCGGACACAGCATGGGAATGTGGCTCTTTGATGCGAGATTTATTTTGTATGTTAGAGTCCATAGGTTAATGTCAAAAGGGCTTTTGTATCATATGGTCTGAGTTAAAGATTCAAACTTGGAAGGTTCTTCCATAAAGACTGTTCTCATGGTCAATAAGTTTCTCGATATTTTCCTCGGTGATATTTTTGGTATTCTTCTTGATTGGGAAATCAATTTTTAGGGTTGATCTTAATTTAGACACTCGTTTAAATTTCTACCCCTCCTTACAGAATGGCTCCAATGGAGTTGAACAAGCTTAAGATGCAATTGAGAAACCTATTAGATAAAGGTTTCACTCCTCCTATTGTGTTGTTCCGTTGACGTGATCCTGTGTTATTCTTGCACAATAAGGATGGTTCCCTTCGTATGAGCATTGATTATTGTCCATGGGACAAAGAGACCATAAGGAATAAGTATCATCTTCCTTGAATCAACGATTTGTTTAATCAAATTCAAGGTGCGAAGTGTTCCTCTAAATTGATCTTAGGTTAGGTTTTACATCAACATAAGGTTTGGGGAGTGGATATCCTTCAGGCCACCTTCATAACTCGGTATGGTCACTACAAGTTCTTTGTCATGTCCTTTGAGTTGACCAATGCCCCCGTAACATTCTTTGATTTGATGAATAAGGAGGTTGACTATGGGATTGCTCTTGTTTCAAATTCTTTTCCAACTCTTATTTCTCTTTTATGGAATATTTTTGGGTGTAGAAAGAGCAACTATCCCTAGTGTACCTCCGCAGTGATACCCATTAGAGCTGAGTATTGTGCTTATTGGCATAATTGGAGAAAGGTCGAAGGTTGATCCTAAATTTTCTTCTAGTAGTGGTCCCAAAGGGAAGTTCAGGTAGCGTACTCTAGTGATTCTCTAGTACCTCAATTGAGAGTGCGCTCTACTAATGTAGAATGCATTCTATTAGCACTTACGCCTAAGGTTTGCATCTTGCAGATGTTTTATTCCCTAGGTATGAGTCTCGACCTTACATTGTGTTACCAATGGTATATGCAGTGGTGTGTTATTTGGTGTCCAGTCCTAAGGACTCCTCCTTTGGTATGTTATGTCGGGATGGATCTTATTTATGACCTATGTGGTTGTTATGAAACCCTATATGTCTATGGTGTTGTATTTCTTTTGGTGGTCCTACCTGGAGTTTCATAAGTTTTTCCTGTGCTTTAATTCCTCCGTGACCCTTCGTATGTTAAGGTGATAGTGGCTCTAGGAATATGGGGATATTTTGAAATGGGGAAATGTAAAAGTCCTTAAGTGGAGGAGATTCTATGGAGACTTCTAGAACTAAGGTTTTAGAAAGAAGTGGATGGTGAAAACCTTCGTGAAAATGATAGAGGGTGCTAGATCTTAGGATGGATAGGTCATACCATGGGTATAAAAGTGATACACTTGAATAATATGGTTGGTAGATATACTAATAGTCATGATGGGTGCTTAAGAGGTTTGGGAAGGCATGTGTATGAATTTTTTATGACATAGTTGCGTTGTGGTTTTGAATTTTCAATCATATGTTTGTGATTTTGGATATAATAGTTGGTTATAGTTTTCCTATGTCATCTACTGGTGATTTGCATATGATAATGGTAATGAAGTAGAGTAGTGTTCGGGATGGATGTAAGGAATATACCCCAGTGGCTTAAGTTAACTTCTTTTAGAAATAAATAGGCTTTAACATGGAAGTGGTGGTGTATAGATAGACATTAGCACTCGTAGTGGTGTGTCTTCAGGAAGCTATAAGTTGAATCAAACTTGCTCTCTAGCATTGGTATGGCGCCTTTTGAGGCATTATATGGTAGGAAGTGTCAATCTCCTATTGGGTAGTATAAAGTCGGCGAGGGTAAGTTTCTTGGCCCTGATATAGTTCACTGATTCGTAAAGAAGGTTAAAGTAATTTGTAAGAGATTGAAAAGATCTCAAAGTCACCAAAAGTCCTATACAGATGTGAGAAGAAGAGATTTAGAGTTTAGTGTTGGCGATTGGGTATTCTAGAAGGTGTGTCCCATGGAGGGAAAGATACGATTTGGAAAAAAGGGAAGCTTAGTCCATGTTATGTTGGTCCCTATTTTATTTTGAAAATAATTGGCAATGTTGCCTATGAGTTGGATTTGCCTTCTGGATTGAACTCAATTTACCTAGTTTTCCATGCCTCTATGTTGTGAGATGTGTGGCTAACCTTACTTTGGTTGTTTCCTTGGAGGATATTGGAAATTCAGACTCTTTGTCCTATGATGGTATCCCGATGAGAATCTTTGATTGACAAGTTCCCTAGTTGTGAATGAAAGAAGTGGCTTCGGTGAAGGTTTTATGGAGGAACCAATAGTCTAAGGAAGCTACTTGGGAGGCAGAGGAGGATATAAAGTCTAAATATCTGCATCTATCTCCCATTTTAGAAACTCATGATCGAGGTATGTGTTAATCTTCTTAATTTTATGTATGTCTTTGGTAGACAATAGTTTTAAGTCTCTAAGTTTCGAATTAATCAAGTGTTTTGATAAAGGAAAGGTTTGAATCCCAAAGGCAATGATCATGATCTGTGTGGTATCCTTGTTGTATGCTTTGTTCAAACTTGTTTAAAGGTTGGTATGATGGATGATAATGTGTTAGCTTGTGTTTATTAATTCCTTACCCATCATTCGCGGATGATTGATCCAAGTAGGGGAGAATTGAAACATCTAGGCTTTGGACATTAGGAAAAGTCTATTGAAGGGTGCATTCTGATCAAGGCACGATTAGGTGTGTTACTCATACCCTTGGTTATAAGCCATACCCTCTCTTACCTCCTCTATTGTATATTGAGTAGACTAAGACAGTAACATACTATCCATAATAGGACTTGACCTCCCCTTAGTCGTACACTAACTCCCTCGGCAAAACTAGGATAAAGTTGGTCCAAAAGATCTCAATTCAAGATAAATTCATGAGGAGGTGGTATCTCTTTAAGATCTACTCCAGCATTTAGAAATTGGTTAATTGGTAAAGATATGTGTACTTGATGCCCCGCCCAAGAGAGAGACCCAAGTCCTAGTAGCCCTGCCAAATGGTGATTCAGCATAGATTCTACATCTTGAAACCAAGCCAATTTTAGCGCCGCTTTTAGGTACGGGTCATAGGTATGGTTTAGGGTCCAATTCATACCCTTTGGATACGACTTAAGAGTGTGTAGTCACACCCTAACAAGTATATGGGGCCTAGGTGAAGCCTAGGGCACAAGTTAGGGTACCACTCATACCCTATAGTAAGGTTGACTCAAGTGAGTCGTACCCAACATCGTGGTCAATTTCTAGCTTTTAACTAAGGGCCCTATGGTCATTTCTTAACCCCAAAACACTAATTTCCCTCACTATATAAGTGTATATGTCCTCCTAAAATATATTATGAGTGGATCAAACATCCAAAACACTCACTCAAATATTTTGGAAGATTTGAAGGCTCAGGTTTCAAGAGAGTTCATCTTGGGGGCAAGAGGTGTCAAGTTTGTCTTGGTGGACCACCTTATTTCATGCATGTATCTCTCTTTCTTGTCAAATAACTCCAAAAACCATGTATTTCACACTTGGATTAGTAAGTGTTCATGGTGATTTCGAAATCAAATTAAAAGGGTTTTTTTGTCAAATGATGAATAATGTTTGCTTTTGTTTAAACTTGAGATTATATATGATATTGGTGGTGTTTTTCATATGTGGGTGTTTGTTGTATATGGTTTAACAAATGGGTCTTGATTAACCCTAATATTAATAAATTCTACCATGAAATTGGCCTTGATAAAGGTATGCACAATAGAGGTTTTTGAAAAGTTTTAGTCACATGTTAACGGTGTATTCAACTATGGTATTGGTTTAGTGAATGTGAATGGGATATTATATTGTTATACTGAATGCGAATACTTTATAAGTGGTTGGTAAAGGCAGTGTTGGCCATGTATTGAGTCATAATGAATATGAATGCTTGGTAAATGGTTGGCAAGCACCTTATTAATCATGTAATGGATTAATTTATGACTTTAGATGGTGTGATGGCCCAATAAGTAGGAATGGTTGATACATAGTATTTAAATGATATTATTAGTCATGACATTAGTAAAATTATGACCATGTTTGTTGATGGATAAGAAAAGAGTTAATTTCTCTAAACATGAACTTGAATTATGTGTCAAACTAAAGTGTAGTATAGAAAGGTTAATGAAGCTTGAATGGATTGTAAGGATCTTGATGACTATAATTTGAATTGAATGACGATTTTAATGATGACATTGGCTAAATAAAGTGGTTAATCGATTAATAATCATATGAAGACCTTGTGGTACCATATGGTGTTAATGTGGGTAAATGGTTCCATCCCTTAAATGTGAAATGGATTGAATAGATGTTAATACATGAACTAAAAGGGGCTAAGTGTTCAAATATGGTCTAATAATGGCAGGTAATAAAATTATCAATGGCTCAAGTCCCTCGTCCAATGAAATGATTAGTTGTTCGAGTCCCTAGTCTGATGGATGACTAGTGATTTGAGTCCCTATTCTGATGAATGGTTTAAGGTTTGAGACCCTTTCCTAATGGAATAACTAGTTTTTTGAGTCCCTAGTCCAATAAATGGCTTGTGGTTTGAGTCTGTTTCCCAATGGAATGACTAGTGGTTTAAGTCCCTAGTCCAATGAATAGCTTGTGGTTGAGTGACTTGCCTATTGAAATTTGTTGAATTGGTTGAGTTGGTTTGAGGTTTGGATCCCCTTGACTAATGTAATGAATAAGTTTAAGGTTCTAAAATTTGTAAGGTGAAAGGTTGAAAGTTCTTTTCCCCTTGTCTCATGAATGAACGATCTAAGATTGATTGTTATGACTCTTCCCGTGACTTAACATGCTATATAAATATATGTATATGTATCTTCATATATACCTATGCTAATGTAGATATTATTTTATGTGATGGTTTGACTTTTATTGAACAAATGAGCTATTTTACCCTTGTCCTCGAGATACATCCTAGCACTCTGATTGCTAACCATCTCCGGATGCTATGTCCCCATACGACATAGGTTTTAGAGCTTCTTCCTTTTTCTACGCAGTGACCAAGTGTTTGGGCGGATCATGTGTTGACATTGAAGTGGTGATCTTTCATTCTTTAGAAGGCATACATTTCATAGTCTTTTACTGTAAGTCATAGACTTGATTTATTTTTACTTAGTGTTGGCTATTGTCGAGGGCATGTACAGACATGTTTTAGACATCAAAATTGTAGAGGTTTTGTGGATGACTATGGACTAGTGTATATTGGCTAGATTGTTTTCATTAATGAAATGTTAGATATTGTTTAAGTATTGACTATTTGCTTTATTTTTCCGCTAATTTGATATTTTGTTCGAGTTTATCCGACACTTATTAATTGAATAGATATTTAGGTAGGGTTGATGGGTGACCTCCGATCTAAGTTTGGATTGAGATACCCACACAACATGGCCTGGTTTTGTGGCATATCAGACCAGGCCATTAGAAAGGCCATGCATATTCTATGGATTCTTCATTCATCGATAGGCAGAGACATATCTCAATAGTAGCGAGTGCACCATCCAGTAATGAACTGGCACCACCACTGCCACTGCTAGATGATATGCCCCTATCTGGGGATCCTCATAATTTGGGGCATCTAGCGCATCCCAGGTAGGTTCTCACTTCCCTCTATTTTACTTTATTGTAACGCATTGAGAATAGTGCATAATTTTTCATTGGGGGTGGGCATACCATGCCACCGCAGGTTTTTGTTGTTGTGTTTCTTTTTAAGTTATCCATGGTATGGTTGTAGAAATGGCATGTCTAGGATACTTTTATATTGTATTGTGTTTTATTTTTGTGTAATTAGGAGATTTTTAAGTATTTAGGGTTGTAGTCATGTTTTGATTAATTTTTTATACCCCTCCTAAATTTGTGTTTTAAATTGTGTGAATGTATACATATGTGAACATTGTGGATCATGTTATAACATTGCGATTAGGGACATGATAATCACTTGTGAACAATTGCATGAACTAGATAGGTAGTAGTTGGTAATATTTACTATTTGCTATGTGTATGTGAGATACTACCTAGTTCCCTTTGTGTTTCACATTCAAAAGTTGCCTAGTTAGTCTTGCCTAAGTTGAAGGATAGTCGGTTAGGAAAATATCATAGGTCATTTTTTTATTTTTAGTCCACTTTTAGCCTAAATTACCTTCAATGTGTAAATGATATCCCTTGATCCCTGTTTTAAGCCTTATAAGCCTATTTTTATTATTTCACCATTCACCATTCACCTTCCCATTTATAGTACAATGAACCTGTTATGGCCTTGGTCCTCCTTGGACATTGTGCACCTTAACTCAGCAAAAATACCTAATTTGAGAGTGGTTATCATAGGGGTGTGTAGTATAAAATGGGTATGAAGAAGGGAAAAATAAGAGGAAAAAAAGTTGGTAGGGATGGGTGTGGTAGAAAAAGAAAAAGAAAAGAAAAATTATGAAAAAAAAGAAAGAATAAAAGTTCACACCCATCCTAAATGTGCAATAAAGAATAAAAACAGAGAAATAAGGGAGGAATAAAAAAGAAATTGTCTAGTAGGTGAGACCCCAAGGTTAGTATTGTTCCAAGGAGTCTTATTTACTTGATATGTCCATGTGTGCAGTACCAACCCCTAAGCCTACATTACAAGCTGAGCAAAGTCCTATAGTGATCCTAACTTTACTATCTGAATACTAAGGGAAAGAAAATAAGGGCAAGCCTATGGTATTTAAGATGCATGGGTTGGAACTTCTCTTCTGAGTGTGAGTGTCTCTTGACTGTCCCTACATTGACATGCATTATTTCATATGAGAGAGTTGGACATCCTTGTTATGGGGCCACTTGCGTCATATTGCTTGTTTTGGGTAGTGTAACTTATATATATGGGTGGTTGTTTGTTGCTAATGTAATTCTCATACCTTGATCCCATTGTGTCATATTGTTTTACTTCATGTTCATACACAGTTGGTTTTGAAAAATAAGATTGGAGGTGTATGTTGTAATTTGAGTTTAAGTGTTGACTGACTGCCTTGAACAACTTAGATTCTCCTAGTTAAGTGTTTTTTTTATTTTTGTTGAGTTTTGTTGCTTGAGGACATGCAAATATTCTAAGTTGAGGGTGTTGATGTACTTTAGAGATATAACATTTTTGATTCTTAAATCGTGGAAAATATGTAGGTTTCTGGGGTTATTTTCTTACATATGAGGTGTTTTGGTATATTTTACAGGAAATAGTTTTTTGGATGATAAGTTCGTAAAAAAGGTGGAAAAGCTGTTTTGGGCTATTTTTGGAGAAATTATGGATTTTTGGGACACTTTTCGTCTCGATCATGATCAAAGCATGTTTAAGAATCAAAGAAGAGCTGAAAAGAGGACTCTCAACACCTTCTAATTTAACCTACGAACTACATATAGGACCTACGGACCTCAGGTAGGAAAAACAAGTGCCAGAAATTCAAAATCTCGAGAGCTAAACTTGAAAAAAAAATTGTTCTGGTTCTTGCGCCTTGTAGCTACGCTCAGAGTCAGGACCGTAGGTACTACCTGTGCCTAATGCCAGACCTTGGTACAAACCACATGTGGACACCGACCCTATTTTCTCCTATTTCATTTGGGCTTTAATTTTAGCATTACCTCAGGTACTATGAATACCCTTTATGTCTATTTTAGTAGGAGATACACACTTTTGACAAACATATTTTGATTCCAAGATCCAATTTTGATCTCATGATTTTCTTGTATTGACTTTGGTTCATTAATTTAGTTACGGTTGTGGATTTTATTAATTCTTATCATTGTGATGTAATCTATGCTTTCGAATATGAATGTTCTTGATTTCTTCACAAGCATGAGCGGCTGAAATCTTATGGCTAGGGTTATCGAAACCATGGTGGATTAATGTAGGGGAAGTGCTTTCATTGTTCTAAGTTGATACCAATGAATGCATTGCTTTACATTAATTATTACAGTTTTCTTAATGGGTGCACACGTTAGGATCCCGCCTAGATGTTGTTGCTTACTCCAAAAGAGAAGTAGTGACTAGGAAAGAATAAAGACAATAGTAATTTGGGGTTTAACTGTAGATCCATGCTTCTTGGTTCTATCTTTGTAAGGTGGTTAGGTTTCATCTAATTACTAGAGACTCTTAAGGTAATAATTAACCGGGATAAAAATAAGGTTAATAAGGCAACATCCCGAGACTCAAAAGAGAAAGGGTGAAATCCTTTTGCTTGGCTAAAAGAATGCAGAAGGTACATAACTTATCATTTCTGCATGAAAAGTATCGTATTAGTTCAGAAAAGCATGAAAAGCCTATGGATTTGAGAAGATAGGGGGAACACAATTCTAGTATTTACCTATGAATGATTACAACCGAAGTTAGTATAGTTACTTGCTCGAGATTACTAAACAACCCCCCCCCCCCCCCATTTACTTTTCTTGTTCTATCTTCGGACTACAACTGCTAAGATTCACACTTCCATATGTTCCCTTGGAATTCGACCCCAACATCTGTTATGCTACTATATTTTGACAGTGTCTGTATCATCATCTAAGAGGAGGTTTTTTATGGAGGTCATTAGATAGCAGGTCTGAAAAGTGAAAAAAAGTTATATTTAGATAATGGAGTTGTCGCATGGATCATACCTTGGTTTTCCTTTGGATTTGGACTTAGAAAAATCTAATATCTAGTATTAGATACGACCACTATAGGACTTATGGATCTGCTTTAGTGGCATGCTCTTTATCGCCCATGTGACACTTAAGTGTCCTTGTCCATTTGACTAAGGCCTTCTTTAGCGGGAAGTGGGCCGCTTAAGCAGACCCCACTTTTGCGCTGGGGTGACCACTTTAGCAGTACCTATTCCTAGAGTGCAAGACCACTTTTGCGGTCATGATGCCGCTTTAGCTACAACCTCTTTAGCGCTTGGATAACCACTTTAGCGATACCTAGGGATTTTAAATTCCCTCCTTCACTCAATTTTCAAAAATTTTAAGTGCTTAAAGATAGGGAAAGTGGAGAATCATCCATTAAAGCTAAGACAAACTAGCCTAACACTACTTGGTCCTTTAAATTCATAGAAATTAAGTCATATAGCCCCTAAACTTTAGGAGCTGATTTGAGCCTTGATTCTTGCACCATTTGTGCACAACTTTTGAGCATACATTCCTTGTCAGTCGAGGACCTCGTGATACGTTCAATTTTGGATTCCGTTTGTGGGCCCCGTGGACTCATTCTTGACCAAAATTTTGAGCCAATCCTTTATATTATAATATGGGTCTTGTTTTACTCCTTATGACTGTTAGATTATAATTTTGATACCATGGAGGAATTTGGGCTTATGGATCAAAGACGAACAATTTAATAACGATTCAACTATTGACGGCTTCACATCGAGGTTGACTTCTGTCTTCTCTTTTTTTATGAGATAGTGTATTATATATATTTCATTTTAGGTAAGAATGTTAGGATGTAATTATGGGTAAAACACCATGACTTAGCCTAATTTAGAAATTTGTGGATAGAAAGGTGAATCTACCCTTAAGATGAAATATTGTTATGCTTATATGATCCTATTAGCCTTTGTTACTAGAATGATAGACATAGTTGAGGCTAATAACTTGTTGAAACACGGCTAACTCAGGGCTTCTCCTGCTTGTAATAACTCTACTACAAGCCTACATCGACAACACTGCCAAGAATGCTTCTTAATATTGATTAATTCTAAACAATATTGAACTCAGGTAACTCTACCTAAGCACTCTTATGAACAAAAAATGATATTACTCTTATGACATGAGTAATTCAATTACAAACCAAGACTTGACTTAAGAACTCACAAACTCTTTCAGTACATAAGAGATTCAAGAACTTGAGCATTGTTGTAAAGTTGAGTTTTTCCCAATTTTCACTTGAATAAAAAGATTTCAAAAACCACCAATTTGAGAAGCATTCTTTTCCTTTTATAGTGAAATAATGATGAGGGTAGAAATTTGATTGGTCCAAGTGCCCTAAAAGGTACAACCTTACCTGCGGAGTTTGTTACACTAGAAGACAAAACTGCATAGGCATTGTGATATTTGTATTTTTCCATGACGTCCCAAGGACCTAGTCCGTTGTTTTCAGCTACTCATCGTCAAATTAATATATAGCAATTTTCCGGCTTTTTGATGATGACAAACCACAGAACATGTCCATAAATCTTTGGAGCATCAACCTATTCACCTTATATAGTTGGAGTGATTACCACTACGGTCAATGAATATTCCCCCTATCATCATGCACCATGATTTCCCCTAACAACATGTCAATTAAGGGACCTGATCCCTTGTTTCATTTATTGTATTCCCCCTTTCAATTGACATACTTCACCATGATTGTTTAACACGTATCACTTATCACCTGCTTTGTACCTGATCCTAACACATTATGCATCACACACACCTTCACCCCTACCACATGACACACGCCTTATTCCCTACCAAATTAATTTAGTATTCCACCTTTTGGCATGGATCAATAGTAACATGTAGAACATCTTTAAAACTAAGGAAGAGACAGATCAAATATAAAAATTAAGATTCATTCATTTTCAAAAGTTAATTATCAATGCAGTGCATCATTTTAATATTTTAGAGAAAAGGCAACGTGAATCAAGAAAGATTAATAGGTAAAGGATTTGGGAAAGGGGTGTGAAAAAGTAGAGACATGTTTTTGTTCTCTATATCATGACATTGCAACAATTCCTTGGTTAGATGTCTTATCTCTGTATTAAATCTATGGACTTCATTAGTTAACGTTAAAACTTTGTTTAGCATTCTTAGTTCTAAGCACTTTAGTGACATATGGACTTCTTTTTGAAAGATGATGAATTGTCACTTGGAGTTTTCTACTTTCCTCATCCTTGTATATTGAGTTGAACTTCAGTTCTTCTATCTCCTTGTCGAGCTCTCCTTGAGAAATGTTACCTAATTTCTTCTTCCTACACTCAGTTTTTACCAGTGTCTTTATACCGACATTTGTGAAATAGTTCCATAAGTTCAATTCTCATAGACAATGCCTAAATGATCAAACACTTAGTTTAACCAATATCCACAAGGCACTCCATGTTTTCTATGTTTTCCAAGAACAGCTTTATGAATGTGTTCCATTACTCATGAAGATAAACTAATGAACTAAAAATTTCTAAGGCAGTACATCATATACAAATTGGTATCTGAAGTAATGTTCCTTTTTTGAGATCTAGGCAGAATTACTTTGTTAAGAAAATTAAAGACTAATTATAACTCACTATTGAATGATTTCCTATTCACTACAGCCATAAATTTTCCTTTTACTTTTGATGTATTTACTAAAATATCTATTGAGGGAATTTACTCATAGGGACATCAATAATTCCTCCAAGTAATAAAACATCAAGATTCAGCCTCTTTCCTTGACATTCAATAGTCAAGCTCAATTTGTCCTCAGAAAAGTCCAAAATGGAATCGAATTCCCGGACTACCTTATTAAAGACTGTGGTAATAGCTCTTTCCATAAGATGGATCCATCTTTGATGTTTAACAAGGTCAACCAATTCCATCATACCTGATTCTGTTAACACACTTGAATAAAAAAACCTTCCAGTTAGCACCTTTTGATTTCTCAAGAACCTATTTCTAACTTCTTTGGGTACAACCTTACTTCTCTCCCCATTTTTCCTTCTAGTATAAGTAATCACATATTACCTTTCAGCCACTTTTTTCTTTTTAGGACTAGGTCCCTCAGGAGTCTACTATTTTTTAGTAAGACTTCCAGTCTATTATCTAGAATTTCTTGGTGTTTTACTAACATTTTGTTTCTTAGGGCCAAATATTTTTTTTCCTAGGCTATTTGACAAAAAGATGTGATTTTCAGTGAGCCCAACCTATAAGAGGTGCTGCTTACTTTTATATTATCAGGCAAATTTAAATAAAGAAGGATTTTGGCTTTGTAAGACTAAGAGACGAAGGTTATTTTTCAAGAGGATTTGAGAGAGAACACTTATTAATTCTAATCTTATCTTCCTTTGAAAGACACAAAAATAGGGAATTTTTATCCGTTTGTATATCATTTCCATAAGATAACTTTTAATGAATGGACTTTTCTTTTTGACAGGAGAAGGGAATGTGTATATCCAAATTTAAAGGAATGAGTAAGCATAGGAAGGGTTTTTGAAAGAGTAGGATAGGATCAATTTTGATTTAGGGGTGACTCATCCTTTCTTTAAGAATAAGATAATTTTTTAACCCAGAAAAAGAGAGAAGATGTGACTCTATCTGTTAGAATAAAAAAATTACACGTTCATGATACTGACCTGAGAGATGGGACTAGGTACCTTTCTTTCTTAAGTGAATCCTCACTTTGTGCATGTCACATTTGTCCTCCTCCAAAGTTGTTCCTATGGGTGTACACCTATAAAGGTATGATACTAATTTAGACCAATAAGTACATATTCTTTCAAGGATACTTATCTCCGGATCATAGAAATTTTTAGGGAGAATAACTGGTTCATCTGATAGGTCAGGTGATTTTGATCAGTCCTAGTCTCATCCTGTTCTTCACAAATTGCTCTTTGTAAAAATCTTTAGTGAATATGTCTGCTATTGGATCCTTAGTCATGTAGAACTTCATGCAAATAGCGCCCTTATAAACTTTATCTCTCAAAGTGATGTCTCACACTAATGTGCTTGTTTTCTTATGTTGCACTAGATTCTTGGCCATGTAGAGAGAACTTGTGTTATCATGCATCAGAGGGATAATGTTTGAGAAAATCACAAAATCCTTCAGTTGTTATTTGATCCATAAAAATTAAGCACAACAAGAAGTTGCAATGACATACTAAGCTTCCGTTGTAGATAAAGAACCTAAATTCTACTTCTTAGAACCCCAGAAGATTAAGGAAGAGCCTAGAAAATGAGTCATTCCTGAGGTAATTTTTCTATCCACCAGATATCCAGTATAATCAGTATCTGCATATTCTACTAGATCAAAACTATCTCCAAAAGGATAATACAGGACCAGGTCCCCTATACCTTTCAGGTACCTACGAATTTTCTTTGCAACTTTCAAATGAGACTCTTAAAGAGAAGCCTGAAATCTTGAAAACATTCATATACTAAAAATAATGTATGGCCTACTTGCAGTGAGATATAGTAAGTATCCAATAATCCTTCTATACATAGTCTCATTAAATGAGGGACCAAATTCATCATTATCTATCTTAGAGCTGGTTCTGATTGGAGTTTCAATTAGCCTTGTATCTCCCATGTTGTATTTCTTTAGTAGTTACTTAATGTACTTCTCTTGACATATCATTTTCCCTTGAGAAGTTTTCTTGATTTTCAAATCTAAGAAGAAACTCAGTTCTCCCTTCATGCTCAATTCAAACACACTTCTCATTAACTTTGCAAATTCTTCACACTGAGATTCAGAAGTATCTCCAAATATAATATCATCAACATAAATTAGAAAAATTAGTAAGTTGCTACCTCTGGACTTTAGGAAATGAGTATTGTCAATTTTTCCTCTTTTGAATCCATTTTCTAGAAGAAACTTTGAAAGTCTCACATATCAAGCCTTAGGAGCTTGCCTCAATCCATAGAGAGATTTGTCCAATTTGAGTACATGATGAGTAAAATATGTATCTTAAAAAAATGAAGGTTGTTTGACATATACTTTGTCCTTCAAGTACTTTTGACATGCATTTGGAAGAGTTTGAATCCCTAATAGGTAGCAAAACCAATAAGAATCTTGATGGCCTCTGTCCTTGCTTAAGGGGAAAATGTCTCATCATAATCAATTCCTCCCTCTTAGTTATATCTTTTAAAAACCTTCCTTACTTTATTTTATTGATAGTTCTTTGTTCATCCTACTTGTTTCTGTACACCCACTTAGTCTGAATAATTATTCGGTCAACAGGTCTGGGGACCAGGTACCAAACTTTGCTTCTTTCAAATTGTTAAAGCTTTTCTTGCATTGCATTAATCCAGTCAACATCTTTTAGAGATCTTTCATATTTTTTGTTCAATTTTGGATAGAAATGCTAAGAATGCCATGAAATTTCTAGCTTGAGATCTTGTTTGAACTACAGATTCTAAAGATGTGGTCAGATTTTCAAGTGAATGAGAAGATTTATCCCTCTAGTTTGATCTTTTGAGATTAGCTCCACTGGGACCAGGTCCATGAGGAGTTTGGCTGATCTTTCTTGATGTTCTTCAACCAGAGCTGGGTTTTGTGACTAATATGTAGGATCACCATCACTCCCTTTATTCTCATCTACATTATTTACCTTTTCATCATCATCTCCAGTATTATCATCTCATTGAACAGGAATGATTTCTTTATTTTTGATTCTTCGCCATTACATGGATTCAGTATCTTTCCTGACTCATTAAAGACAACATGCACAATTTCTTTAACACGCAAAAGTCATTTGTTGAAAACACTGTATGCTTTTCTTGTTGAAGAATAGACCACAAATATTTCTTCATCACTTTTGGAGTAAAACTTTCCTATATTATTCTTTCCATTATTTAAAACAAAGAATTTGCACTCAAAATGTTTGAAGTAGTCCAACTTAGGTTTTCTATCAAACACAAGATTATATGGGTCTTGTTTACGAGTGACCTAATCAAGAACCTATTTGTCACATAGCATGGAGTATTTATAGCTTCAGCTCAAAAGTTCATTGGAAGTCCACTATCAATCAACATAGTCCTTACAATCTCTATGAGGGTTCTATTCTATCTTTCAACTACTCTATTTTTCTAAAGAGTCCTTGGAGCAGGGAAGTTATGATTTATTCTATTTTTAGCACAAAATCCTGAAACTTGGGAGTTTTCACATTCAGTTTTATGATTAGATCAGTATTGAGCAATCATACAATTTAGCTTCGTTTGGATTTTCTTGGCAAAGGTAACCAAAACCTCATAGGTTTCATATTTTGTTCTCAAAAACATTGTCTAGGCAAAACTTGAGTAGTCATTTACAATAAAAAACACATACTTCTTTCCTCCTCTACTTTGAACTTTAATAGGACCACATAGATCTATATGGAACATCTCTAAAGATCTAGAAGTACTCACTTGCTTCTTTTTCTTAAAGGACTACCTGGTTTATTTTCCCTTAACATATGCATTACAGACCTTATTATCTATAAATTTTGGTTTTTGCATTCCCATACTAGGTCCCTTGAAACCAACTTGTTTAGCAAAGAGGAACATACATGTCCTAAACTTCTATGGCATATTTCAATATCTTCACTTTGAATACTTAATCAAGTTAATTCCCCATTAACCACAGACTCCAAATCAGGCACGTACATGTTTTTGATTATCTTGGCTTTAAGAATAACTTTCCTAGATATTTAGCTTGACATAGTGCATTCATTAGCTAAAAATTTGACCTCATTACCTTTATCATAGATTTGAGAATCACTTAGAAGACTGTACTTGAGACCATTAACATAGTACACATCTTCTATTGCTTGATCAAATGTTTTTCCAATCTTACCAAACCATGAATCTAGCCCTTTTAGCCATTTCCAAAAAAACATCTCCATCTTGAAGTGTCTTGAGAGAAAGAAAGCAGTCACTCCTTCCTGTCATATTCTTTGAACATCCACTATCCATAAACCATTTATAACTTCATCCCCCTCTTCCTACCTTATTTTCTTCTTTATTTTCAGTGTTTTCCATAAAAGTAACGAAAAAATCATAGGTAACTTTTCATTCCTCCACAGCTAGCATGGACACATATTTAGCCTTCTCAACTTCATCAAATTTACTGGAGGACTCTGTCCACATTGCTACAGCTTATCTAACTACATAATCAGTTGAAGTTTTTCTTCTTAATTGTATAGTGACATGGTCCCTATTCTTTCTTTTGTCACCTCCAGTTTTGAGATATTCCTGATAATTCATTTTGTGCTATGGACAGTCTTTAATGAAATGCTCAGGACTTCCACATTTGTTATGGACATCCACTTTGCCACTTTTTTTGTTGATACTGAGACTGACTACTTTTCTTAATAGTTTCAATAACTTATTTTTTCCATATAGTTAACATTGAAGTCTTATTCACTAGAATCAGATCTTGAATCCTTCAAAGCCAAAGAATTTTCACTTTTTTATTTCTTCTTCTCTTGTCTAGGAGTAGATTTCCCTTCTTTCTTACTAGATGGAGCAACCATGATATCCAACTCACTTTAGGTGTCAATATTTTAGAGTTGTTACCTCTAATACCAATTGTTGAACATTAGGTATTGCAGTACACTATGAGGGACCAGGTCCTTTAGAATTAGTTACAAGCAATAACATGGAAAAGATCTAAGGAATCTAAAGATTTACAAAAATTTAAAAATACAACGATTTAATGTGGAAACCTCCTTGATCAAGGGAGGAAAAACCAAGGCTTGCCATCACAAGCACTTCAACAATTCACTATAATCAACCTCTTAACTACAGATTTTATTTGAACCTAAATCTAGGTTCTACATGTTTGTAATAACTTTACCACAAGGTTACCTTGATAATTCTGCTAAGAACACACCTAACTTTAGGCTTCTCCTTCTTGTAATAACTCTAGTACAAGCCTACCTTGACAACTCTGCCAAGAACATTTCTCAATAATGATTATCTATTACCAATATTAAACTCAGGTAACTTTACCTAAGTGCACTGAAGAACACAAAGTGACATTACTCTTATAAAATGAGTAATTCAATTATAGACCAAGACTTGACTCAAGAACTTGTACACTCTTTCAGTATATATCAAAAACAAGTACTTGATCTCTATTGTAAAGTTGAGTTCTTGCCAATATTTGCTTAAATAATCAGCTTGTAAAAATAAGCAATTTGAGAAGTATTCTTTTTCTTTTATAGTGGAATAATTATTAGGCTTAAAATTTAATTGGGCCAAGTGTATTGAAAGGTTTAAGCTCACCTATGTAGTTCTTTACACTAGAAGACAAAACTACGTAGTCCTTTTAACAGCTGTATTTTTCAATGATATCCTAGCGACCTGTTCCCTTGTTGTCAGCTTCTCATCATCAATACAAGATATTGAATAACCCTTTAGCATAAGGTTTACTACTTGACTAAGTGGATTATTATGCTTTTATAGATTATAGTATTATGGTTATGCTGGGTGTGTGTGTATATATATATAGATATAGATATAGATATATAGATATATAGATATGTATACATATATGTGTGTATTTATGAATGTATTTGTAGGCCCAAGAACATGATTATGATATTTGTTGGACACCGAAGGAGCATTTTATCCCTGTAAAGGACGTAATCATAGTCTATAGTTGTTTAGATGCTTATAATTATATTGTTTGAATATTGGTGATGGCATACATTGATTTGGTACATTCATGTTGAGTTACTGGTAAGATTCCAAAAAAAAAATTGTTTTACTACTATTTTCCTAAATAGAGATATATTTCCACTTTTCACTTTTAAAATAGATTCTTTCATAATGGGAATTTTACCACCTTATTGGATGATTTATGAGATTATAACACTTAAAATGATATTTTAGATTTAACCAAGATAGATTTTGGTCCAGAGTTTTACTACTATGACTTACTTAGATCAAGAGCGATTTCTACCCTTTCTATATTTTATGATGATTTAGTACTACTTACTTTGGTCGGCAAAGATTTTGACTCTTTCTACACTTTATGATGATCTAGCCTCAAAGTTAAACCCCGAGCAATGGATTTACACACTTATACGCTTTTAGCCACGGTTCACATTCGTGCTTTTATTAAATACACATCTCTTTGATACTAGATGGAGTATATTAATGTTGGTGATGATTATAGATAATCCCATATTGGGACTAGGTCGGTGTATATGAGTACTCCAGAAATACCTAAAGGCCCCTTTATTCGAGAGCTGTCGTTCCGGATAAGAAAGGTCATTGTAAGTCCTTCCTTTATGCATAGAGCTGGAGCATATGTATACACTGGGTTACATTATGGAACTTAGATCAGTTATGTTATTATGGATTTACTTGCATCCATTCATGCATGTGTATTGCCTACCATCAGTATGTTTTTTGATTTCTATATCTATTAATCTTATGGGGGTTGCATAGGTATAGGTTATGAGGGTTGCTTGTTGTGTGCTAGTTAAGTCTTCCAGGTTATGGTGCCTGATTTAGGTATTATTTATCTGGAATAGCCTATTACTCTATTGTTGTTATTATGGTTAGTTTGTGGTAGGTTCATTATTGGACTGGTACATAGATTCATGGTACGATTCTGATTCATTTTTCGTTTAATTATTTTATTATAATAAATTATCTCATTTTTAGATATTTGGTTTAGGAACCTAGACTATGCCAACATTGGTTTCCTACTTGATTAGGATGCATTGAGATGTTATATTGAATACATTAGGTCATACCCTTTGAATTAGTCTTGTATATCTATACATATATATATATGTAAATCTAGCTATAATATTATCGTATATACCTATCTTCCTTGGTTTATTCATGGTGTATATTTATTTCTTGGCCTTGTTACTATTATATATCTTTCTTCTACTATTTATTTGTATATTGACCAGTGATATATGGTATAGTGGTTGATTCATGAGTGCGACTAGAATAGGGTATTTCATTATTATTGCCTCCCTAATTTTAGTATGTTAGTTTCCCCAATATTTGTCTATAGTTTACATTCCTGCTTGTATGTTATCTACATTTACTTTATCTTTATAGCTCAATCGGAAGTTGCCTACTGAGTACCACACTTTGGTACTCATACTACACTTTTGAAGCATGTAGACCATAGGACAGATTATAGATTCAGAGATTTAGCATGAGCTCCTGACATTTGGAATATAAATGATCTCCTTCTTATATATTAGACTTATCTTCATGTTGTATTTAGAGATGGGTTGTACCTGTATATTTATTAAGTACTTTATTTTGTTCTCCTAATACATTAGAAGCTCGTGTACTATGTTTTGGGACTGTCGTAACTGTATTAGTCTTTTATTTTATTTATTCTACTATCTTCATTAGTTTCTCTTGGTAGTCCTTTACTAGCATTTTTAGACAATGGATTGGCTTACCTAATGGGGGTTTATAGTAGGTGCCATCATGACTTGAGAAATTGGATTGTGACAAGTGCATGCTAGAGCAATGTATGACAACATTAATAATGTTGAAACTCCTCAAACTACTACACCTCGAGTAGGTACCCATAGTAGGGTAAAAGCTCAACTAGGCCTTAATTCTTCTAATAAATGTAATTTTGATGAATATAATGACCAGGAATATTATAATATTACAAATGAAGAAGGCATTCTAAAGCTATTGAATTGCTGGGCTCATAACAAGTTTCCAAAAATTAGTAGGACGGTGAAGGACGTGTCAGTTATTCAAGGATCATTAGTAGCTTCAGAGGCAACTTTCAGCGTGACTAGATTTCAAATTGCAAGACACATATATTCATTTGCAGAAGATAACTTGGATATTTTGGTATTGTTTAGATATTATATCAATGACAAGCGAAGAAATCAGGGGCTACTAAAGTTGACTACCCAACAAGTAGATTACTTAAATTGAGTAATTAGATATAGTAGACGAGGACTTGGAATTTCAATATCATCAACAAGATTTACCAAGACTAGAAAATTAAAACTCTCTATATTTACAAGAGTTAGAAATTTTTTTAATTAGACTATACAACTATTAGAGTTACATTCGAGGCTTAGTTGTAACAGAATCCTTCCTAGAAAGTGGATTCGTAAATTAAATGATCTATTAATAGTTGTAAATTGTAATAAACTTAAATATTTTTATCCTCACTTTATAATTTTATACACTACACTTCTTTTTATTTATTTTTAGATTTTAAATTACAAACTTAAGAACTTCAAATCTTAGAAACTTAAATAAATTCAAAACTTAAAAACATATGACTTATAAATTGAAAAGCATAAAATAAAAATACTTTTCAATCTTAACTTAAACATTTTAACTTCAAACCATTTAAAATTAAAGAATTTCAAAACTTATAACTTATAAATTGATAAATTGAAAAGAAACACTTTTTCAAACTTAACTAATAAACTTCAAATCTTAAAAACTTAAAAAAGTTCAATACTTAAAAACTTCTAACTTATAAATCAAAAAACATAGAAAAAATATAGTTTTTCAAGCATAGCTTAAAACTTATAAAATTAAAATCATAAACTTAGAAAATTTCAACCTTAAAAAACTTATACCTTATATATTGAAAAACTTTGAAAAAGAATTCTTTATTCGTCATTCAAAATCTAATGTATTTATTCTTAACCTCTAGAAAAACTAAAATATATTTTTAAAAAAATTTATTAACTTTCGCATTTGTCTTGTCCCGTCCCATCCAATTTGGGTCCATCCAAGTACTATTCCAGTATATTATGGGATGGGAAAAGATTGGGTTTTTATCCCAGCTATCCTAGATTAACACGTCTCAGCGTGGTGACAAATCTTTATCCATCCATCTTAGTCCAGCTAGGCACCGGTTTATCCCCAACTGACTATGCCATCCCGGTCCAATGCCCACCCTTAAATAAAACCCCAAAGTTTTATGTTTTAAAAGTGGATGAGGATGCACAAGACTTTATAGATGATGCTTAGAAGATCACTTCAATCATAGGTATTACATCAGCTATGACTGAGTACTTGGCCTCTTATAAGTTGAAATGGATGGATCAGCTATGGTTCAAGTAGTGGAAAGATAGCAGTCATGAGGACGCAACCCTAATTTATTGGGATGAGTTTGTGGAATCTTTTTTAGACAATTTCTTTCGTTGAGTGTTAAAGGAAGCTAAGATTTGAGAGTTTATCATCCTGAAGTAGGGTAGTATGTCTGGGAAGGATTATTCTCAAAAGTTTACCGAACTTTCCAGGTATGCTCTAGAGATGGTTGCTAATACGGGGGCTCAGCTAATAAAGTTTGTTTCTGATGTCTCAAAATTAGTCTCAAAGGAGTGTGATGTGCTATGGATTCTCAAACCTTTTGATGCTTAAAATTATGAAAACATGTAAGTTACTTAGGTTGTTTTGTGAGATATGATGGTATTGTGTTATGTTTTTGCAAGAAATTGAGTTTTAAAGATATTCTTAAGGAAAATAGTGAAATTTGAAGTTTTAAACCACTAAAATGGGAACCTAAGTATGGTATATGCTACCTAAGATTTGTAGGTGCCAAAGAAGGAGTCAGAAATTAATACCTAGAGAATCTGAAGTTTAGAAAAGAGGACCCTATAACTTACGGAGGGCACCTACATCCTGTAGGTGTAACCTATGGTCCATAGATTACAACATAGGATACAGAAGAGTCAACTCCAGAGAGTTCAATAGATTTTATAGGAAGGGGGAATCTAGGTGGGACTACCTATAGTCCGTAGGGGCCACCTACGACCCGTAGGTGGCCTAGTAAGTGGCCACCAACCTTAGTTTTTAGTTTTATTTATGAATGGTTTTCTAAGGTTTCCTTGTATTCTATAAATACTGATATGCCCAAATTACAACTCCCATTAGAGAGTGTAAGAGGTTGCTTTCAAATATAGAACCCAACTGGGTTAGATGTTGAATCCCACAGGAAATACTGTGTTCACTAAGTATTGTGGTTGTTACTAGACTGTTGATTGAATGTTCTAGAATAGAGGGAAAATTTGATTTACCAATTATATTCAACTATTTGTCATAGAAAGTAATCCAACTGCAGGTTATATTGCTAATAGTAATTCAATAAGAGAAGTCAAACTAGATTTATAGTTACCAAGATGCTTAAGTAGCTAGGGTTGTGAGCTATTTTGGATTCCCAATGAACAATTCTTATTGCAAGAGTAATTGAATTCTAGGATTTACCCATTACTTTCTCAACCTAAATAAGTAACTTATCCATTAATTCTTTCAAACTTAAGGAACAAAGTATTAATTCAACTATATTCTCACATGAGCTAATCCAGTTAAGGCATCTACCCTCTACCCAAAGGTTCAAGCCTTTAGATTTATGTAAACCCTTTTTTTCCTAACAAGCACTTTTCTATTTGAGCAAGTGTTATTCTTGGGCTCACTTTTCAAGTTTTCAACCAAGAAAAGTCGTTAAAATGAAGAAAAATTTATGTAATATCAATTACTCATGGGAATCTACTAGATTCACAATCCAAAATCATCTTTTCACATCAAGGCTCCCATAACCCTAGTTATGGGAGCTCTGCCACACATTTCCACCTATGAAAGAGAAAAAACCATTGTGTTATTCATAAATTAATTCAAAGTTTATTTACAAAAGTCATAATTGTCATTCTTCAATCTTCAAGAGAAAATATAATAAAGGAAACTAGATCCACAAATCTCCAATGAATCTTAGAGAAAAAACTATGTTACAATGTATTTTTAGTATGGAAAAACCTAATAAAAGATAGAAGATAAATGATGCCTAGTAAAATCTAAGACTAGGTATTTATATGTTCCCAGGTAAAAAGAATTTAAAATTCAAAATTATAAAATCCACATCCAAAGTGATGGCTAAAGGGGTAGTCCGTTGGAAGTCTGGCGGATCATCAAATTAGCCGTCGCTGGTGGTTCTTGCAAGCCCAGTTCTTCTTCAGTTTGATAGCCAAAGTGGTGTTCCATCGAAATACTGGTGGTCTACCATATTGGCCATCGTTGATGGTCCTAGAGAGCCCAGTTTTTCTTAAAACTGAAGGCTAAAATGGTGGTTCATCAAAAGACTGACAGTCCAACATATGGGCCATCACTAAGTTATCTAAAGACATGGGTTTTGTTTAGGCCTGATAGTTACATTGGTTGTCCAACATATGGGCCATCACTAAGTTATCTAGAATGATGGTCTAACACATGGGCTGTCGCTAAGTGTTTCAGGATGCCTTGTTCTATATAACAGTGACGGTTGATCTGGTGGTCCATCGCAAGACTGATGGTCCACTATTTTAACTGTCAGAAGTCTTTTTCTGGTAATTTTCTAAGTCTTATCCTGCAGCTAGCTCCTTACCCTGAAACACTAAAAACCAACATTAAATGCGACCTTGTTTTCTTGAAAACATACAATTTTCCCAAGAAAAATATTTCATCAAATACCCTTTTGACATTTCTTAGTTAGTTTACACACTCTATATACTTACAAACATATATTAGATTCCAGGATTCAATTTTTTTCTTGGGATTACTTTATATTGATTTTTTGTTGTTTATTTAGTTAAGGGCTTTGGGATTTATTCATTGATTATTATCACACTATTTAATGATTTCAATTGTGAATTATGTTGATCATTTAATAATAATGAATGGTTAAAGCCCTTAACTAGGGTTGTGGGAACCTGGCGAATTGACGAAGTAGGGGAAGTGCTAAGTTGTTCTGAATTGATATTCATGTATGTATTGTCGTTACCTTAAGTTTAATAGATTTCTTAGAATTTGAAAAAATATTAAGATTTTACCTAGTATATCACTACTTACTTTATAAGAGGAGTAGGGATTAGGAAAAGATAATCACAATAGTAATTTGAGGATTAATTATCAATCTAGGCTAATTAACATCATCTACTTAAGATGGTTATCTATCCTATAATAACTTGAGACTTAAAAGGTAATAGCTAATTAGGATCTAGGATAAGAGTTAGTAATGTAACACCCTAATATTCAAAAGGGAAAGGGTAAAATCTATCTATAAGTCCACAAGACAGTTGATAGCAGCTAACTTATCCAATTTTCCATGCAAAATTTTAGGTTGGTTCAACAAAGCATGATAAACTTACTGAGTTGAGAAGCCAGGGAAAACATAGTACTAGTATTCATTTCTGAGTTATTACAACAAAAGTTGAGTTCTACTACTTGTTTGACATTGCTACTACAAACCCCTCATTTATTTTTGTACTGCCCATTGATTCCAGCAAATGAGATATAATTCCACATATTTCCTTGGGATTTGTCCCCAACCTTATTTGGTTATGATATTTTTCTTCGACTACTTTATCTTTAATTAGAGGTGTTTTTTAGGTATTGATCATAGTGCTGGACCACTATACTTATTGGAGAAATAAATTTCTCTAGATTTCTAACCGTACCCAACAGATAGAGGAAGATAAGATAAAAGAGAACAAGAGAGAGAACAGAAGGAAAGGATAGGTAGCAATGATTACTCTCAGTAGCGGTTGAGCGGTGGATATCACTCTAAGTTTCAATTTACATCTTTATCTCTAGCATTTTTTCAGTTAGTGTTCTATTTCTTAGACCTCAATATGATCAAAAGAATAAAGCACTAGACTCTAGGTTTTAAAGTGGTGTTTGTAATGACCCTCTAGGTTATTTTCTCAATTTTTTCTTGTTTTTAGAATATTGAGCCTTTCCATAATTCCTATAGGTCATTTATAGCTTACAGAGACAATTGATTTGGTTTTCAAATTATTCGTTTTGGTTTTAAGCCCATTTTTCTATTTTGGAGCTTGTAAAGTTTAAAAAATAATCTTGGCCGAAACCTTCTAGAAGACGACCTCAATTGAGAATTTCAACAGGGTTGTTAGCTCCATAATATGGAATTAAGGTTAGGTGGATTATTGTTGGGTCTCGATGTTCTCAAACTCATTAGGTGGATTTTAATCAAAATAAGATAGTGGGTGTGGCACTCATTTTTAATTAAATAAACTCATATGGTGATTTGACTAGTTCCATTAGATATAGAATATTAATTTTGGGTTAGTATTGTATTTAGTTTGGGTCCTGAGCCTGTATATTTGGTTTGAGTATTTAGACAAAAATTATTTAAAATAGCCTAAAAGGGATCCTGGGGTTAATTTGTTGTAAATAACCACTTTTGTAAAATAAGATGATTCCATTGGATCCATAACAAGTTTTATGATGAATTTACACTGTTAGTTCACATTTATAGGTTTTTGGATGAGTTTCGATGGTCAGAATGTAGTTATGGAAGTTGTTGGTGCTGGTGTGGCCACTTTAGTAGTCATTGACCATTTGACTGAACCACATTGGTAGCTATTTTATTACTTTAGTGGTAGTTTTTCCCTTTGACTAGGATGCTTAAGTGGACAGTGTCGCTTACGCGGTAATCACTAAGTTGAAGACCAAATCGAATATATTTTGTATTTTTTACATTTTAGGAGCTAAAAATTTGCATTTTAGGCGATTCTCGATGTGTTTTTACGTATCATCATTAGATGTTTAATTATAAATTTATATTACTCATTTTTCAAGAATACCCATTTTGTTTTTCATGATTTCTTTGCAAAGTTAAGATTCAAAATCCCTATTCTATTATTTTGAAAGCTTCTAAGCTCATTTTTAACGTTTTTAAGAGTTTTAAAGTGGGTCTTCATTATTGATACTTTAGGTGAGCTTCTAAACTTGTATTAATTCCATTGACTAATTTATGTTTTCATCTTCAAATAATTAATTTTAAATATGAAATTTAGGGTTTAACCCGGTAATGGGGAAATTCTTTTTTCTTTTGATTTTATATCTGATATTAACTCAACTTTGGATAGGATCTTAAATTTAGACTCATCTTGATATGGAGAACATGGTTCTTATATAAAATTATAGATAGGACCTATTTAATTTTTAGCCAACTTTTTAACTATTTTTAGACCTTAGCAAATATAGTTAATATGGGTATCATTTTACTCATATTAACATCTAGATTATGACTTTGATAGAATGATTTATTCAAAGATCATAGAGTGAAGGTGAGAAATTCTTGGATGATTTGGGATTTTATTTGTCGATGAGGTAGGCTACCATTTACTCTTCTCTATGAGATAGTAAATAGTATAGATTGTATGCTAGGTCAAGGTTATAGGATAGCTTTATAGCTACTATATCTTGTATTGACATGTTTAGGGAATTTAGAATAGAAATGTGAATTGAGCCTTAGCCTAAAATACCTATTATAGTTGTATGACTCTATTGAGTCTTATTATTTTTGTTTGCCTTTAGGTTGACATTAAGACCTTTAGTATATGATTTGTTATGTCACTTAGTGATTTGGGTAATATCCCTTAATGACTTTCTCCCATTTTCTTGATGCCCATGATTTACCTTAGTTTATTGAGTTACAATGTTGATATCATGGTAGATTAAATGTCATGAGCCTGAGCTCTTGGTTATGATACTAGTTAGATAGCAGATTAGTTCTCTAAGCCTTGTCAAATTAGTGGTATAACTTTTAGATTCTTAGGTGTACTTTTCTATTGCCTGGATATTGGTGATGGCATGCATACATTTAGGTATGTTTATGCTTATTTAGTGGTATGATTTTAACTAAGAGCTTTGGTTTTACTACTCCTTTCTGAAAAGGGATTAATTCCCACTTTTTACTTTTGAAACTAATTCTTTTATTGGAATTCATACCATCTCTACTGTTGATTTATGGTGTTTTGAGCTAATGTTACTAGTTTGGAAAACTTAGACCGAGGCTAATTTTTGTCCATTTCCTATCTACTCCATCTTCATTATTGACTTACATTGATCAAGAAAGATTTTAACCGTTTCTACCTTATTACACCATTTTGGTCCCAGATTGGATCTTAGGATTCATATTTTATGGATATCAACTTATTTATCATTTATTTGAGTTTGAAATACCTTATTATATTCTTATTTCTCTCCATTTCTATGTGAAGTATATTTTTTACGATGATTATTGGAGGTACTACTTTGGGACCAAGTAGTTTGTACGATTATCTTAAGTCCCAACTAGATTCCTCCATCTAGGGATCACGTGCCAAAAAAGGTGATATCCATAGGTCCTGCCTTGTGAGTTGGTTTATCAAAATAGGTGTATATACTTGGTATGTTATAGCACATATTTAGTATGGTAATATTGATTTATTTTTCATTTGTTCACTTATGTGCATTACCTACACAAGTATAATTATTTGGTGCTTGTACCTACTAGTCTTATAAGGGCTATATAGGTAAAGGCTATGATTATTGATTGTTGAGTATTTTCTTATGGGGGGCTAGTTAGGTTATTATTTATTTGGTCTATCTAGTTACATTATTATTCAGTTATTGTTATGTAGTTCGTGATAGGCTGGTTATGGATTGGTACTTGATATTTTAGGTATGCTTCTAAGTTTTCTTACTCCTTATTATGGTAAGATTTATGATTGTTAGATTATCTTATGCTTATTCACTTGTTTTTTATAATCCTTAATTATAATAAAGGTATCTCACTCATTATTTATGATACTTGTGATGTTATTTCTCCCTCAGGGTGGCAACTTCATGTTAGGTAGTTTATATAGAGTAGTTATGTATCCATTCCTCTCTAGCTACTCTTGAATATCATGTCCTTCCTAGTGCTATTTTATATTGTATATATCATTATTCACCTTACTACATATATTGAATAGTCACTTATGGTATCGCATTTGTGTCCCTTATTACCGACAGGATTTAATAGTTACCCTTACCTCTTCATTGGCAATATCATGTTTGTTACTTAAATAGTTGCCTATAGTTTATATTTCTTCTTTACATGTTATTTATAGTTGTATTATCTTTGGAGCTTAGTTTGTTAATGCCTATTTAGTACCTTGTGTGTGTTATTGATACTACACTTCTATACCCTAAAGATCATATTATGAGTTCTCACTCTGACATGTGTATCATGCAAAGTTTCCATAGATCGAAGATTTTGGGTGAGCTCCTGACATCAGGAGTTGTTCCTGCTCTTTTTCAATTGTTGGACTAATGTTTATTTTTCATTTAGAGACAGATCTATATATATGTATTATGATCACCTTGTACTTTTAGTTTATTAGAAGCTCTTATACTGACCTCACCAGGTTTTTGGGTCACTTTTCTATATTAATCTCTTTAGTGGATTCATTTTCTCTTACTTTCTTTTTTGTTTTTAATAATCTATTACTTATTGTTCTAGATTAGGTTGGCTTACCTATTATTAGGTTTTGGTAGGTGTCGTCATGACCTAAGAAATTGGGTCATGACAAATAGGTATCAGAGTGTAGGTTCACTAATGTTGTTGGTACAACATCAAATTGCCCAATAGAGTCTTGCAAATCAATACAAAGATATATGAATCCTATCTTCGCGAGGCTACAGGGCTTTCTTAGAAAATCCTAATTCTTGACTCCTTATGGTGTGTCCATACTTCTAGAAATTGTTAAACACTTTTTTTGCTCCACTCCCTCTTATATGGATAGCACGAGGTTGTAGATAGATGAGGATGGGACGTCTGCATGTTCGTTAAGAGTTTTACCTTAGATTTAAGCTAGGGAGCTAGAGAATGGAATTCAGAATCTTTCATATCATCCAGTAGGTCTAAGGCTTACCTAGGCTCTAGAAAAGTTTGTGACTGCCTCAACTTTTTGAAGATATTATGTTAGGGATTTTGAGTCTTTTCATGGATACTTTATAGTCAGTGGTTTTACCTGACACATTGAGTGGTTATCATGCTAGAGTTGGATTTTTGGTATGTAGTAGGGTTTTTTTTATCAATTTTAGAGTATGAGACTTCTTGAGTAGGCAAGACATACTTCTATGTTATTTCTAATAGAGCATGAGATGGTGCATTGATTTATCAGATAATTGACTTTACTACTCCACTTGCCATTAGAGCATTTGATAGTATTTGGTTCTACTTTTCTTAACGTTATTGATCATAAAAGCACTACAAAGAGAGCATCTCTTAAGACATATACAGGTAGTGGTAAGAGGCCATGTCAATAGTATAGTATTAGTGGTATCTCACTCAAAGGTAGGGATTCTTATTAAAGAGGTTAGTGTCATAGCAATTTTTATAATCTATCTCCCTATTAGGATCAGGATATCTTACTAGCCATAGTCACTAGTACATTATGAGTCTTTCAAATAGATGTGTATGTATTGCTAGTTCTTGGAGCTACACTTTCCTTCATAACTCCTTATACTATAGTAATTTTTGTGTTAGTCCCAAAAACCTTTTCAATTTCTTCTCTTATTGGTGACTTGATTATAGCCATACAAGTTAACAAAAATTGCCACCACTCCATTTTCTAGAAAATCACCACATTGATCTTATAGAGTTAGATCTGGCTGACTTTAATGTCATTATTAGCATGGATTTTGGTTACACTTCTATTATGCCTTAGTCGACTGCCAAACCAGAGTCATTAACTTTTAATTTTCTATTAAACCAGTCATCAGACCCAATATATCTCCATAGGGTGATCCAGTTCTCTTTATGCATAAGAAAAATGGTTCCCCTAGAATATGCACTGATTACCATCAGTTAAATAAAGTCACAATAAAAAATAAGTATCCTATTCCTAGGATCAGTGACTTATTCAACCAACTTCAGGGTGTTAGTTCCTTCTCAAAGCTAGGTATTAGATCTGGCTATCGTCGGCTTAGAGTCAAAAAATGTAACATTCCAAAAATAACCTTTAAATCTTTATATGGTCACTATGAATTTGCTGTTACTTCATAATTATTTTCATAAATGACATTCTTATTTATTCTTATAGTAAGTATAAACATATGGACTATATGAGGATAGTTGTGTAAACTCTTAAAGATCTATAGTTTATCACTAAGTTTAGAAAATCTTAATTATGGTATAAATTAGTTATATTCCTTGGTCATATCATTTCTAGTGAAGGCATTTAGGTTGATCATCAAAAGACTAAAGTAGTTTGCAACTAGCCTAGACCCATATGTCCATTAAATATTAGGAGTTTCATAAATTAGGTGATTACTGGATGTAGTTGTTTGAAGGTATTTCATCCATTCCTTCTCCTATATCTAAAACAACTCAAGAGAAAGTCAAGTTTTAGTAGTCCAATACTTGCAGAAAGAGCTTTTATGAGTTTAAAACTTGAGTCACTTTTTCTCTAGTTTTGACTTTACCAGAGGGTCCAAAAAGGTTTTTTATTTATTGTAATGCTTCCAGAGTTGTTCTTGGGTGTGTATTGATACAACATGATAAGTTCATATCTTACGCTTCTAGATAGCTCAAAATTCAAAAGAATAATTCCCCGATTCATGATCTAGAGTTGGCATGTGTAGTTCTTTTCTTAATGGTTTGGAGTCACTATCTCTATGGAGTTTATGTGGATATGCTTATGGACCACAACAACCTTCAATATGTATTCATCCAAAAGGGTCTAAATCCTTGTTAGAGAAGATGACTAGAGTTGTTGAAGGATCATGACTTGAGTGTCTTATACCGTCATGATAAAGCCAATATAGTGGTCGATGCTCTTAGCAGACCTTTTATGAGTAGCATTGATTATATGGGGTATGAAAAGAAGGATTTAGTTCATGATGTTCACAAAATTTCTCGATTGAGAGTTTTCTTCAACTGATAATGGAATCATAGTGTGGAATAGGCCAGAATCTTCATTAGTGATGGAGATAAAGGAAAACCAGGATAGTAATCCCATTTTCTTAAGTTCAAAGAAGTAGCTCACAATCATAATGTGGAGGTTTCTTACCAAAAGGGAGATAATGCACTTCGTTATCAGGGTTGCTTGTGTATGCTAGATGTTAATAATTTTAGACAGTGGATGCTGACAGAAACAATAGTTTTCGTATTCTATTCAGCTAGTTTCCACCAAAATGTGTCGTGATCTAGGGGAAGTCTACTGGTGGATTAGTATTAGGAAGTATATCACAGAGCTCATAGCTCAGTGTTTTAATTTAAAGAAAGTTAAGGTTGAGCACCAAAGACTATTAGATATAACTCAAATATCAGTATTCCTACTTTGAATTAGGAAGATACAAATATGGACTTCATTATAAGTTTAACTTATGCACACCAATAATATGATTGGATATGGGTTGTTATAGGTTGGATGACTAAATAAACAAATTTGTTGTTAGTTAATAAACTATAGTTTCAGCCAAGGACTATGCTAGACGTTACATTCCAGAGTTGGCTAGGTTTCATGCAGTTCACTTATTTATCATCTTAGATATGGGTACATAGTTTCCATCATAGTTTTGGATATCTTTTTAGATAGGTCTTGGTACCCAAGTTAATCTTAGAAAAACCTTCCACCCATAGAAAATGTTAGGTAAAGCAGAATATTCAAAACTTAGAGGATATGTTGAGAGCTTACATGATTTACTTTAGAGGTAATTAGGATGTTCAATTACCTCGTATTGAGTTTTCTTATAATAATAACTTTCATACAAACATTATATGGTTTTATTTAAGGAACTTTATGGTATGATGTGTAGATCTCCTGTTGGATGGTTTGAGGTTGGCGAAGCTACTTTGATGGGGCCTGATTCAATTCGTGAGGCTATGGAGAAAGTTTGGCTAATTAGATAAAGGATGAAAATTTCGTACAGTCTTCACAAATATTATGTAAAGGTGAGGATAATAGAACTTTAGTTTTCAATTGATGATTGGGTTATCCAAAAATTTCACCGATGAAAAAGGTGAGGAGGTTTGGAAAGAAGGGGAACTTTTGTCCCTACTATATTTGTACTTATAGGATTCGAAGGTGCATTGGCAATGTGGTCAATGAGTTAGAGTTACCCATAAACTTAATATTACTATTGCACCCAGTAATTCATGTGTTTCTATTGAAATAGTGCATTGGTGATCCAAAAGTAGTCATGCCATTAGAGCGTCTGGAAGTGAAAGATACTATCTCGTACAAAGGGGTCCCAATTGAGATTCATGATAATCAGGTTTTTAAGTTGAGAAATAAAGAAGTTTCATTTGTGAAATTTCCTAGGAGGAACTAGTTAGTTGAGAGAGATACTTGGGACGTAGAAGTAGATATAATGACTGATGTCCGCCAAATTACACCTTGCTATAAAGTGTAAAGTGGTTGCTAATTCAAATATAGAACCAACTAGGTTGGGGTTGATCCCACATGGAATAAGCTAAAAGCTCGATCGATGTGGTTATCTAAGCTATTAGTGAAGTATTTCCACAAATTGGAGGTTTTGAAAGTTTGCTTTTATAAAAGTAACAATTGTGAATTTCTTAAGTAGTAATCAATAAAGGAGAGATAATAGGACTGTGTTTCCTATAACTTCATAATTTTGAGGTTCTTCATAATGGTGATCTCTAATATGCCTAAATTACACCTCCCTTAAAAATTATAAGTTGTTGTTGTCAAATATATAACCCAACAAAGGTTAGGGTCAAATCCCATAGGGAATATGGTGAACACTAAGTCATTGTTGATTTAATTGGCTATTGTTTATAGTTCCATAAAATTAGGGGCAGGTTTTATAAAATAGTTTATTGGAATCACTAATCCTTTTTGTATCAAGTAACAATAGTCAAATGTCATCAAATATGAATCAATATAGAAATGTTGACCATGGCTTCAATAGCAATCACAGGTCGATTATGGCATAGAATTCTCGTAATAAAAAACAATGTAAAGCTATCATGTTTTAAAACGCACCCAAATGTTTCTCAAACTAATTGGATGGCAATAGATTTAAATATTTCAAACTTAAAAGAGAAAACAATATGAATCAAATTCAAACTTTGAGTTGGTCAATCTTGTTATAGCATTAACCATTAGACGGAGGTTAAAAACTCTGAATCCTCATTATAAATCCTTGTTCCCAATTTTAGTCTCTTATTTAAGCAAATTAAACCTAAGGCATATTCCAATATTTACAACCATTATAAATATATTATGGCATAAAGATTAAAAATACAAATTCATTGATCACTCGAATACCAATATAAATCCACCTTGAAAATACTATTTTTCCATAGACCCCACAACCCTTATTGTGGGAGTTTGTTACTCATAATTGTTAAAGAAAATAAGGATGAAGAAATCATAGATGAAGAATTACCCTTGGAAAATATGGATTCAATCTTCAATGATCTTTTAAAAGTGAACAATATTATTGTAATGATCCGAACCGTAGTTATGTGTTAAAATGCCCAAAAAATAACTTATAATAGTAATAGGCTCATAATGGATAAAAAAAATTTAATGGGGGAGAAAAATGGGGACCTAAGAGAATTGGGCCAAGAGGACCAATAATAAACTGGTTCGAACTTCTAATAATTGCTACATTAGTTAGTTAACTACTATGTGGTACCACAATAGTGGTAAAAATATCACTGAAGTGGTAAAAGAACTGATGCAATATTAATAAATAGCAGCCTAGCCAAGGGATTTTTAAAAACACTCTTTCTTTTTATTTCCCTAGGTTGCCCCTTTCTTCCAAAAAAACTCTAAAAAAGCCCCATATCCCCAACCATGAGATTTCAAAGGACAAGGTTCATAAGGGCAATTTCAAGATACACTCAAAGGGAACCTAATATGGCCATACGTTTAGCATCCATGGGATAATACTCTCCTCTCCATAGCAGTATATTTCAACTACGAGGTAAGTTATGGTTTCCTTTATAGCAACTAGACATGGGCTAGATCCATTTAATATTATTAGTAATATTAAGGAATCGAATGCATTTGGCCTCGGGCATGGAGTTAGATGGGTGAACACTTTGAAACTCGGTTAGGCATAAATATGATTGTATAACTATACATTATATTGATAGATTAATTTTGATGAGAGACCAATAGAATGATGAACTTAGTACAGATAGTTTAATACATTTCAGAGCTTGAATATAGTGGAAAACTGAATGAAATGACATACAATGGTAAAAAGCAAATTTAACAAAACTTCCAAGAGTTCTTAATTATTTTGATTATTCTAAATAAAGTGGCTAAATGGTGAGCTATGACTAATTGGAGGTAAGTATTAGCACAAGCAAATCTTATGATTGATTAAGGATCATAAAAGAGTAATACTGTGAAGTAAAGAATAGAATCCCTATCATAGATAGTTAAGGAATATTAGGGGTTAATGTGAAACACGTGATGTTAGGGATGATAAAAATGAAGTATGTGATAGTGTCAAATTGGGATACAACATCTATAAAGAGGTATGACATATAATGGTTATTGATATATATGTATGTGCAAACTAAGGTCATTGATCAAAATGAGTTAGACTATTTTTGTAGCACTTAAACTTTATAGGCTTTTTTCTTGGTTTGTGGACATGACATTTTTTACTTCCATATAGCATAAATTGTGACTTATTGATTTTACTGTATTTTATTTACACTATGCTTATATGTTGAGATGATATAGGTTTGGTACCACACCAGCACATATATGATTTGTAGAGATATGGGCCGGGTACCACACCGTTACAGATATGATATGTTATGCTATGGGTTGGGTACCATTCTGGTATGATATGATATTGATGATGGTGATGTGGTTGTTGATAAGGGGTAAGTAGAGATGACGTGCACATCTTGCATACATGCATTACCCATGTATTTTGTTTGTGAATCTATTATATATGTGCCTTTATACATTTTTCTATTATTTTATGTGATAGAAGATTATGTATGGATACACATAGGTACTTTATATAAGACAGGTTAGATGTTAAAATCTATAGTTCTTTGAGAGAATTGGGTATCGTAAAACATGATTTGGGATAATTCTATTTTTATAGCGATATAGTATAGTAATATCTGAGATAGGGTGTACTGAGATAATTTTGGAGAAAATGTTGATTTAGAATGTTGGGTGCCACAAAAATAAGTCAGCAGGGAAAGAAGAGGTATGGTTAGTATAGTTACTCAAAGGACAAATATATATGAAAATGTTAAATGATAGGTAGATCATATAGATTTTAAGTTGGGTGTTTGAGATTCTAAAATTAGGGGTTAGAAATGGAATTTTACTTGATGTCATGAGTTCATCATATTTATTACTGATGTTTTTTTTTCTAACCTTGGTCAGACATTGATCATAACCGATATGTGTGGTTGTACTGATGCTATACTTACTATACCTCCACTCGGGGGTATATCCATGGTACAAGTTAGTTGGTGTTTCTATAACAGTGATATTTATTACTTAACAAGAGCTCCTACTATTTCTATTTTATATGGATGTTGTGTCATAGATGTACCTACTTCTTTTTTAGTGCTCTTGTACCAATTTAGTCTAGGTTCTAGGGAGTCACTTATAGTTGTTTTCCATATTTATCTTATACATTAAATGTGTTAAAAATGAGTTATGGAATGAATAATTTAATAATCATTTTTTAACTATTGAATTACTATTAATATGATAGACAACATTGATTAAGTTCACATTGTAGTAATTTCTATCTCCTATTTGGGGTAGCTGTAGGTAGGTTCCCGACAAGATCTACTGGGTTGGGTCATGACAAAGATGTATTAGAGCCCAAGTTACCCATCTCCCAGTACAAGAGCGAATGTCAAGTAGAGCCCTGCAGATTGGTATGTTGATGTCCACATCAAATTTGTAGGAATCTACAAGGCATCTTAGAGTCTATCTCACTTTCATCTTTCCTGTCTGGCGGTCTCAGTGTTGTATCCATGAGTAGAGTCTAATTGGTATCTAGTTGATTCCAATTTGTATATCAGTTGTCACCGTTGGGAGTAGTTTATTTAAATTATCTCTCTTAACACAGAAAGGTTGAAATCGTACGCCTAAGGAATGAGGTCTAGTAAGGACATAAGAAGTGGATTGTTATGCTTGTTTGATATAGTGTTAAGTACATGTGTTGAGGCAGTGATGTCTTAAAAATGTGTGTGTGTATGGAAACATTTGATAATTTTCTTGGTGATGCTTAAACTCTCAAATATGATTATTTGACATGTGTTATGGTTGTATGAGGTGTATCCAAGCAGAATGGTAGACATAAGGACCAGGTGTGATCCCCAAAGTTTCTTCATTTCTGTAACTTGAGTTACAACTTATCACTCCTTAATTTGGAATACTACTTGACTTCTATACAATCTTGTATGAACCAACCAAGTGCTTGACTATTGGTGGAACACTTTTGAGGATAGTAAATTGAGTAAGTAAAAAATGATTGATGAATGTGTAGCACAATTTAAGTTTAATGAACAAAAACTATGTTGATGTGATCCTCGATTAAGGGAAATATGAATTCAATTACATTACATATAAATGAATGGTTATTACACCACTAAAACTTGCATAAAAAGAGTATATTATAGAAAAAAACCTAAGACTGGGTAAAGAAAAACCATGGCATAGCTACTGGAGGCTACTATTGCATTGGATCTTTTACCACTACAGCAATAAGAGTAACTACTACATTGGCCCCAGGCAGTTCATTGCTAGGAATTCCCCACTTCTGTGGTTTTTCAAATTGTGTAAAGACACTATGTTCTCAAAATTATATATGACCAAAATCTATCCAACCTGCATTATAAGCTAAGGTGATTATTATTGAGGATGCGGGAATGAAAATGTCTTTATATGTGTGAAATAAAAAGGAATGAAAAATTATTTGTTACAAGCCCCAAATGAGAGAAACCTAAATCCAAGGTACGTTAAGCATAAAAAGTGGGAAGATTAGTCTATGGCGTCATCTTTGAAGTTTATTGCATTTGAGACCTCCTCATGTGCATCATTGAGGAAGGAAAACTCCTCGACATCCTCCTTAGTCATCTTTGGAAGATCTTTGTTTGGAAAGGTGAACGTTAATATGACCTAAACTGCCTTCCACATCCTCACCAATATGCGGTCCTGAGAGCGATATTTCATTTTTTTCTTTCTAGCTTTATTCAAAACTTAGCATAGGCTCAGGTTAGGTCTACTAGGATATAGATCTAAAAGAATCCAACCTCGGCTAGTATATCTTGGTCCTCTCCTTGTAACATTGCATGGCTGAAATTTCAGCTACCCAGTCAGTGGGAGGATGGTGTTTTAGAATGCAGAGCACCTCCACTCTCACTAGCTCTGCTACTCTCACCCTCTTCTCCTATCTTTCTCTTCTTCTTGCCTCTACCTGGGGGTTATACAATACAATTCATTCCATCCAGATGTCATGGTCTACTGGGAACATCCACCCATTTTCACAACTCCTTAATAAGAGAAGGTAAGAAAGGTCCCTTACCAACTTCTCCCTAGCTAGAAGTACTTCCACTTATCCATGATCTATGCCCCAACATTCACCTCAATCCCATCCATAGTACATGCCACCACCATAGCTCAGTCGAACACCAGGTTTCTAATATTTCACAAATGATAGAGCCTTTGGGAAACCGATTGCAACCAAATATTATCCTCGACTGAGAATTATGCACTCTTTGTCCCCTTCTGATTGGACCGTTTCACATTTTTAACCTTAACCTTAGGCGCCAAATATTAAGAAGCCCACCTCAAGTCTAACTCCTCAGTATTGGCCTCGAAGGCTACATTTGAGGGGTTGGGAACCCCCAATACCTCGTTGATAGTAGTGGAATTTACAAGCATATTATTTTCTTAGATCAATATGGTAGAGAGAGGTACTTCCCACTCTATCATAAAAAGTATAACAAATATTTCTCAAACTAAGGCTAGGTTGCAGTTTTTTACTAAATTGATCCATATCTTCCACTCAAGAACTTTTAACTGATCTCTAGATTTAGGCAACTCGCTCTCCACATCATCCACCATGAACCTTGCTCACAAAGAAAGTTCCTATTGTGCCGCCCTCCTTACGCTGGGTACAATTAGCAAGGTCGAGAAATCTATAGTAGGTAGGTTGTTGGTCCATAATGATCCTATAAAAGCCATAAAAATTGATAAGGACCATATCAAAACACAAAAGAGATAACAAGAACTTACCATTTTAGAAAATACAAAACACGAGGGGGGTTACCATATGATACTATAACATCAGTTAATTAACCATGCTAGTGGTACCACTACAGTGAAACCTGTCATTGTTGTATCGCTTCTTCAAAATCACTACCGTGGTTGAAGTTACTGTTGTAGCATTTCATCCTCATCAACTCACCAACCTTCCTTCTTAAGGTGGATTTTCTATATTTATCCTTAATTTAGAAAACTAAGTATAGATCGGGTTAGGCAAAGTGTGTATAAAATCCTTTTCACTAAATTGGAGCGTGTAACACCTAAAATAAACCCCAAATTGAGGGGAATTCTTAGAGAAGATCAACCTTCATTTTTCACCTCTCTTATGGCAGAAATCTTCCATGGACTATGTTAAATTACTTCTTGTATGATATATAAGTGTTGAGAATGTAAAAGAACTTAGAATGACAATCAATACGTTCATGAACACCACCAAAAATTAAGTTCAAAGTTGCACTAAGATACTAATCAAAAATCCTCATTTCTAATGAAATTCCTACTGTCTATAATGATAAATGCATAAAGTAAGTAGAAGAGGTGAGGAAAATACGTCGAATTCATCATCGAGAAATATTTTCATGGAGAGAGTTAAGAGAATTTGAGAGTTTAAGTGAAAATGGGGTAAAATTAAATTTTCCCCTATTTAACTGACATGAACTATTATTGTGGTTGTTTGTCGTTGCAACGGTGATGTCACCCAAAAAACACCTCAAGATGAAGTACAAAGTGTTCATTTGTCAACTATATAACCAAACTATAAGGTTGAATCCTATAGGGAATAGGTCAAAGTATCAATTAATATGTCTGTCTAAGCAATTAACAAGAAAGTTAAAAGGGGAATTTTATGAATCACTAGTGAAAGCTTTTGATTTCCTTAGATTTGTAATCAAAGTGTAAAAGACACTAGGGTTGTGCTCCCCAGGATTTCATAAAACCATAGGTTGTTTATGCTACCAAACTATCCCAATGTATTGCATGAAAAATCTACTAATTTAGGTTCACATAAATGTCTCTAGACCTTTGTTAGGTAGTTATCACTCTTTGTCACTCGATTTCCAAGTGTTTCCCTTCTAACCCTTCTTCTGGAACTCAGATTTACTCTCCCCTCTCAAGCTCAAGTTATTTGATGAAGGTTGCTCGTTTCAAATTTTTATTGTTATTTCATTTCCTAATATCTACCCCTCTTCTAAGTAAGTATGGAATACAGGCGAGTTCTTAACGTTTTTAATCTTTAAAAAGCAATCATAATAAAGAAAAAGGCAATACATGCAAGTACACTAGTCTAGAATAGCCACGTACCCAACCTACTTTTGTTAATTCATCATTGTTCTCATTACCCAAGTAATGGTGTTTAGATAATCATGGATGGATGAACACCAGAAGAATTCATTGAAGAAGACATAACTATGAACTTAAAATGATAAAATGAAAACTCAAAGATTAATCTTTGAATTAAACCCTAGAAATTGATATTTGTAATTCGCAAGATCAATGGCCTTGAAACCTTACAAGTATGTGAAAAATAGTAATAATAATGACCCCTTGTAAGAAAACCCCAATAAGAGTATTTATAGATAAAATAAAAATCTATCCTAAACTACCTAGGAGAACAGGTTCGGTTACACAGCTCATACACAAATCACACAGATTGTATGGCCTCTAGTATTGCTAATATCTACTCAAAACTGATGTCTTTTCTCATGTGGAGTCATACGGCTCGTGTCTTTCTCATGTTCTTTATAGAAACCTTATGACTCTGGTGATATTTATATGGATCATATGAGAGCTTATGTATTTGAACTATTTGATATCTTCAAGTCTACCCATGCATGAGTTGAGGTAAACAGATCGTGTTTCCTTTACATGGTTCATATGGGAACTCATCTACCTTCACTAAGTATCTTTCTCAGAATTTCTATCATATGTGCCTTCGTACCTTAGTTTCTTTCGAAACTAACAAAACACTTCAGTCCAAATAAAAATACCTTTATATTTGCAAATATTCATAGTTGTAATCATCAAAAGTGTTGTAAGTTCATGCCACATCAATACCCTCAACTCAGAATGTTTTATATCCTCAGACAAACAAAATACAACTATACTACTATGATACTTAACCAATAAAAATACTACCATGATGCTTAACCAAGAGAAAAACTAAGAGTACTACGATAGTCAGATTTTCACACAACCAATCTAAGCATGCATTTACCAAAAACATATTTCCCACACCCTATAATACCATCAAGAATTTAACAAACATTGTGTGTACACAAACCACTTAACATAACACAATAGGATAAAGAAATGGAATTACATTATAAATAGAAAGCCCAACACTCAAACCAATGACACTACCAGAAAAAAAAATAACTACAATATAGCCCATATACCCTGATAATAAAGAAGTCCCTAACATTCAAAATATATAATATGTCAAGACATAGACTGAAGGAGATCTCTCGCACTCACAAAGAAGTAAGGCAGTGTGCATTTGATACTATAGTTTGCCCTTGTATTTTATGCCTTAGTTTGAAGACAATAGGATTAGGATCACTATAGGACTTTTATAGTCTTTTAATGTAGACTTGGGGACGGGTAGGGTACATATAGGTAAAGTGACTCATTACTCCTTGGACTGCAACACTTTTGGCTCCACTTTCCTACGTTCTTTATTCTTCTCCCCTTTTTTTCAAATTTTTGGACCCAGTTGTGGTTTTATTTTTACTTCTTATTGTTCTTTATTTTTTCACACTTTTTTCTTTTTATCTTTTTTTGCACAAATTACTGCACTCAATCCCTTTATCGGTAATTGCATTTACTTTATAACCAATTGTTTACATACCCCTATGATAGCCACCTCAATTTAGGAAATTTGCTTGAGTTGAGATGCACATGTCCAAGGAGGGACCAGGGCCAAAGTAGGTTCATTGTAAGCAATTGGGAAAGAGAATGGGTTATTTCAATGAAAATATCTGTGTAAGCTCAGATTTTGGATCAAGGGATAATACATTCATTTGGTAGGGCTTTTAGGATTTTAGGGAACTATCTGAATAATAGCTTATGATACTTTCCTAAATACCTATCCTAAGACCTTAGCGAGACTAATAAAGCAAGTTCTAGATTGCACACACACACTAACTAGGTAAGACCTTATACATGCTCAGCTTAGGCTACAGATTTAGTCACTACCTATCTAGTTTACCCAAGTTAGGTTGTGATGATCAAGCACATTATCCTATTGGAATTACGAGATCCAAAGATTGGTCATAATTTAGGTAAGCACACAACATGACATAAAATAACAATTTTTTTCAAAAGGGTATCATTTCAAATATTCAAAACAATTTTTACATGCTATTTTGACTGCACCAAGTTCTCTTATTTTTCTCTCGATCACATACATAACACAAAACAACCAATAAAGACATATATAAGCTCGTAGATATGTTGGTTCTAACTAGATAGCATAATCGAGGGAAAAGAAATAGGGCAACAAAACCCCTTGGGTTTGGTACACCCCTCCCCCAACTTTGAAATCATGCAACGTCCCTATTACACAAAAAGATAGAAACTTCAAGAAGTAGTATAAGGTCATACCAGTGGCGCTCTAGGCTTGTAGATTTAATGTCTTTGAAGTAGGGTTTCTTAGTGCAGCTCCAATAGCTACTATGGTGGTGCTGATTATCATCACACTCAAAGTGGTGGACTCAACCAAAGGGTCATTTCCATAGCAAAACGTACTTCTCTCACAACCAATCATCATAATAATGTGTTTAGATATGATAGTGACATCCATAGCAATGGTTTTACCTATTGTGTAAGGTAGGGCTATGTTTCTAGAAGAGGTACCAACTCTCAATGCCTCAAGTAAGTGAGGCTCTTTATCTTGATTTTATGCCCTTTCAACCTCTGACTACCTTACAAAATTTTGTGTGTCATATTCCAGTTGCTTCTTTGGGTTTTTAGACTCTTAACCCCTAGATTCATGTATTTGCTTCCCTTGCTCTATGCACTAGAAGGGCTTGTAGAAGCTAATAACTCAACTAGTTATGATCGGCCTCTCAAACATCTCCACCAAAGAAGTTGTTGCCACTAGAGTCGAAATTCCTAGGGCCTATATCACAATTGTATCAGATTTCAGCACCCCCAACTCAACCATCAAGATCACTAGATCTTGAATATTCAACTAATTCATATGATCTATGATATGAGTCTCTAAACCACTAATTTTATCATTCAACTAATCCATAGATCAAGCATGCTCTACCCTCAACCTCCACTCCAAATGTACCTCTTTCTACTTTATGTAATGGTGTTCCTTATAAGCCGATCAACCTTAGTTTTTGGTTTGTTTTTCATCTAAACATGTTTAAGAAAAAAATTTTATGGAATGGTAGTACTACCCAAAGAAAAAGAAACCAGGGATGGTAGTGCATCCAGTAGTAGAATAGTCTAACCCTCAATATTTGTACTCTCGACATCACCTCTAACAATAAAAGGATGAGGAGGAGCAGTAGGGTTAGTGTCATGACCCGAACCAAGGCCTGGCCTTGATGGGTAACTCAAGCCCACCATGGAATGGAGACCACTCCCTTTGCAGAGAGACATAGCACACAATATAGCTAGAACTGGATGAATTCAGAACATATAATAAAATATAATATGCAACAATAAGAATGTGCTAAGAATCCATAATACCACTTCCCAATACACAGTAATCCACAAAGTGTCTAAACAGAACAAAACCAATTTAGGTAGTGACATGCTCCCGATGATAGAAAAAAAAGAAATTAAAGAAACAATCTATGATAAAAAGTTGACCATAAAGTACCAAGCCATCAGGATGAAGGAGGCTCACCACTTCAGTCTGACTCAAGAACAATCCAAGAAATCCTATCATTGCACAGAAAAAGTGAAGTGTCTCGGTTCCCTATATTATGTGGGGATACAGTGTCCTGATATGGTTAGAAAGGTGAATGCTAAATTGTAACTCAGTATAATGATAAAGTAATGCCAGTCCAAAATCCAGTTCAACTCAATGTACATATTCACATTCATGTATGCATATATACATATATATATATATATATATATAAGATGCTAGAATGGGGAACAAGATTTATCATGAAAGTACAACATTATCCTAGGTTGTGTAGCTTAACCATCATAATAGTACCCATGGGCTATTTAGGCCCCAACACTCACCCCTAGGTTGGGCCCAAATGTGTGTATCCATACGAACTATTGAATAATCATAAACATACTTACACAAGGGACTAGAACCTCTCAGTCATATATGAAGGGTGACTTGAACACCCAATCATTCAGACCCTCATGCTGGCAATATCAGGACATCCACTTTAACGGCGAAATATACAACCTCCTTTAAGACCAATTAAAATATTTAACACATAACCCATTTATCTTATCAAGGAGTCATTCATTTGGGAAATATCAAGGGGTATCGCCATACCTACTATAGCTTGCAAGAACATGTCATTATTCCAAATCAATCAATTTACCAATTAGAACTCGAACTCACTAGCCAACAAGACTTCAACATTCTAAGTAGGAACCCATCCATTTAGCTAAGCGGGACACTAACCCTTAGCTAATAGGATTCCAAAGGTTCAAGTCGGAACCAAATCATCTTGTCAAGTAGGACACTAACTCCTCGGCCAATAGGACTCTAAATTTCCAAGTTAAAACCATTCCATGGCCATCAAAGACTTTCCAAAACCATTTTAGCCATTCATGCAAGGCATTAATTTAGAGTAATAGGAAAAGCCAAATAATTATCCATATTCCAAAATTGATCATGCAAGTGGGTTGAGGTTCTCATCAATTTTAATACCAAAATCCAATTATATAGGGGTACCTACAATCCCCATTCCATAACATGCCATGAACCCCAATGTGTTTACAAATCATAAATTCAAAGAATAATTATTTCAAAAAATTCATGGGAAAAGCATTTACACAATCATCAGCCAAAACCCTTAACCCATCATTCAGAACCCACATAAAAATCATGTGAATACTAGATCAATTCATACCATAATTTTAAACACAAGTTTAGGGAGAGAGATACATGCTTTAATCACCATAAATTTTAGAGAAGAAACCACCCTTAAGCTTTAAAAGGTCAAACTCTTAAAACCCCAGCTTTGTCTTTGAATGGGGAATTTAAGTGAAGAGAAGAGAGTAATTGTTTGAGTAATGAGGGGTTATGGGGTCTCTTAGGGTATTTTAGGTCATGGATCCTTGTTGGGGAAAGAGGGAGGTATCTAAAGTTTCACTACTAAAATTAAGGATAATTTTCACCAGTCGTTTCGGGTGACCTTATGACTCATAGGGTTACCTTAAGACTCGCTACCACGACTCGTGATCTAGTTAGTGACTTAGGCATCCTCACTGGTCAATTCATGAGTTACACGCTACGACTCATGAATAGACCATATGACTCTAGGTAATAATCGTGACCACCATAGAAAGTTTGGAACCTACACTGGCTACCCTACGATTAATGCTCTACAACTAGTTTAGTGCAAGTCATGATCTCAATAAACACTTAAAGAAATCCTAGATAATATACTTGTTAGTCTATCATCGACACCCTACAACTCATTAGGAGTCTTCATGACTTATCACCATAGTCATGACTAGGTAGTGAACTCAAAATCAAGGAATTTCTATGTCCCAAAATCTGGGGTGTGACATTCTTCCCCCTTTGGATCATTCGCCCCCGAATGATGAATCAGGGCATCCATTAGCATGATTAACACAGAAAAAAACCACAATATAATTTAAAAAATATAGAAAACACAGATATTAAGGAATATACATAACTTAAGCATGATTATACAAAGCGGGAAACAAGAATGTATACTTGGATTTCATGTCCTCTTCAGCTTCCCAAGTAGCTTCTTCGAACTTATGATTCCTCCATAGAGTGTTCACTAAAGCCACATCCTTATTCCTCAAGTAACTTACTTACCTATCAAAATCTCAATTGGGACTTCTTCATAAGACAAGGAATCTACAGTGCTAACATTCTCCAAGGGAACAACTAAGCAAAGATCAGCCATGCACTTTTTCAAAATCAAAACATGAAACACCAAATGGATAAAACCTAAACTCAAAGGTAACTCTAACTCATAAGCCACATTTCCCACTCTCCTCAAAATCAAGTACAGGCCAACATAGTAGGGACTTAGATTTTCCTTCTTTTCAAACCTCATTACCCCTTTCATGGGAGATACCTTCAAGAAAACCCAATCACCAACATCTTTGCCTCCCATCCGCATAGGATTTTTAGCGACTTTGGGTGGTATTAAGACTATCCAAAATCACCTCCACCTACTCCATAGATTGGTAAACCAAATCAGGGTCAAACAATTGAGTCTTACTAACTTTGAATCATCCAATAGGATACCATAAATCTTACCATACAAAGCCTCAAATAAAGCCATCTGAATGCTTGAGTGATAGCTTTCATAATACAAAAACTCTATGAGAGTAAAATGATCAACCCAACTACTACCAAAGTCAGACACAAAGGCCATTAGGATATCATCGAAGATCTAAATAGTCCTCTCTATTTGTCTATCCATGTAGGGGAGGAAAGCAGTGCTAAGGTTTACCTTGGTCCCCAAACCTCTCTGAAAAGAATTCAAAAAGTGAGAATAGAATTATGTATCTTGATAATATATAATAGAAATAGGCATACCATGCAATTTCACGGTCTCTAGAATGAGACCTTAGCATAATCCACCACAGAATAAATAGTCCTCACTAGATAAAAGTGAGCAGACTTTGTCATCCTATCAATAATGACCCAAATCAAATCAAATTGACTTTAAGACAATGGAAGACCAGTAACAAAGTCCATATTTATCACTTCCCATTTCTATATGAGTAACTCAATGTATTGAGACAACCCACTAGGCCTCAAGTATTCCACCTTCCCTTGCTGACAAACCATATACTTGGCTGCAAAATTGGCCACATCTCTCATCATGTTATTCCACCAATAGATCTCTTTGAAATTATGGTAAATCTACATCAAACTAGAATGAACTGTATAGCTCAAATCATGAGCCTCATCCCAGATCCTCTCTCACAGCTTATCGGCATCTGTAACATACAATATACCTTAGTACTTTAAGACACCATCACCATAAATCTCAAAATCCATGAGTTTTCATTAAGATAGGATCCATAACCTACTTCTCCCTCACCTTAGCACCAAGAGATGACTTCACCACCTCTTAAATAATTATACCTCCATCCTCAAAATCTAAAAGATGAACTCCAAGATCGGCCAAATATTGAATATCCTTCACAAACCCTTGCTTTTCATCTTTCAGATATGACAAGACAGCCATATACAACCTACTAATAGCATCATTAACCATATTAGCTTTACCTAGGTGATAATGAAAACTCATGTTATAATCCTTGAGTAACTCAAGCCATCTCTTTTGCCTGAAATTCAACTGCTTTTGGTGAATACATACTACAATCTCTTATGGTCTAAATATATGTCAACATGAACTCCATAAAATAATAGCACCAAATCTTTAAAGAAAAAACCATAGCTAGCAAATCCAAATAATGAGTCGGATAATTCTTCACATGCACCTTAAGCTTCCTAGAAACATACACCACAACTTTACCACATTGCATCAATACATAACCTAGTCCCACGCCAGACATATCATAATAAACAACAAATCCATCACTACCCTTGGGTAGGGTCAAAATAGGAGCTGAAGTCAACTTATCCTTTAACTTCTAAAAGCTACCCTCACAAGCATTGGATCACAGAAACTTTACTTTTTTCTAAGTCAACTTAGTCTATGGGGAAACAATCAAAGAGAAACGCTCTACAAACCTCCTATAATACTTGACTAATCCCAAGAAGGTTTAATATTGGTTGGGTCATGGGTTAGGCAATTTTTTAATCCTCTTAACTTTCTGTTGATCAACCATGATCCCCCCACTAGAAACAACATCTACAAGAAAGGTTACACCATCTAACCAAAACTCACACTTTGAAATATTAGCATACAATCGTTGGTCCTTAAGGGTCTGCAACAATATATAGAGGTGATTGTCACAATCCTCCTTACTCTTAGAGTATACCAAGATGTCATTAATAAACATAGTGGCAAATAAGTCCAAAAACTAATAGAGTACGTAGTTCATAAGATCTATAAACACCGTCAGAGCATTAGTCAACCCAAAAGACATAACCAATAACTCATAATAGTCGTTGATGATTGGTAAGTTTACCACTCATTTGCATTCATTATTCATACACATTACCTTATTTTGAATAAATAAATGAGATAAAATATATTGATAGATACACTAATATCAACTCTTTGTAGGAAAAAAATTAAGGAGACCAAAAGATGTGGATGGGAGCTAAAAATGATAAAAAGGGAGCAAAGAAGAATGCAGCTGAAGACCTCGAATACATCAGCCTTGGTTAACGCGACTGTAGTCCTCTATCCACGATTGTAGTCAGTCAAGATGGTCAAAGTAACGGGGTCATAGCATACAACCGTAATCGCATATTTACGGTCACGGGGTTCCATGTGCGACCATGGTTAAGTGGGAATATGCCTAGGGGCAGATCTATAAAATCACTTAGACTCATCCCAAGCTATATTTAATCGAAAACATCTTTCTCTTTAGGGATATCTTAGATTATAAGATATGTTGTAATCAAAGACTTAAAACCCTAATCTTGGGAAAATGTGTAATTAATTTTGGAGGGTAAATTTCTTAGTTTCTTATTGACTAATTGATGCTTTGATTGACCCATATGGTATATCTCTCTTTACTTTCTTCATTAGTAGAAAAATAATTTAGTCTTGGGATTATGTTAAATTAGTGTATGATTATGTATGGGTATTGTTATGTTTCCATGGATCTAAGTTGTTGAGTATGGGTTTAACCATTGCTTGAGCTTATGAGTTGGGATTTGATGGGTGAAAACTCTAAATTTCCAAATGGGTTTGATGGGTGAAAGCTCCAAGCTCTAGAAACACTTTGTCATCCTAAAAAAGGGACTTAGATGAATAATAGGTAACCCATAACATCCCCGAAAGAGGGTTATTAGGGGACAAAGCAATGGTGAACAACTAATCCTAGAGGTTACTACCCTTTGCAATCTTAGAAATAAGTATTTAGGAATTGTAATTCATGTCAAAAGCATTATCCTATAATTAGGGATTCTTGGTTGTGGTTTTGGGTAGTTGTACAAACTCCACACTTGATTGGTGCTCGAAAGATCCAATGAGTGAAATCATTGGGGTTTTATTAAAAGATTGACCTGAACAACCTTTAACATAGCCTACCCATTAATTAACAACTAAATTCCTTACTACACCAACACTATCACACATACTTCACCTCTAAGGATACATGATCTCAAGATTTCTCCAAACCTTAAATTGAATTCAAAGATATTATTTACTAATTACTTCCTAAAGGTAGTAGGGAAAAAGGGTTCCCAATCAAATCTCCCCATTTAATTATACATATTTTTTCTTTAGCATTCTGGATGACCTTATAGTAATTGGAATACCTATAGGTTTGAAGTGTACAACATTCACTCATCGAGATTTGACCTCAATATACATTAAGTTACTTGATAATGACTGCTTCACCCTTTAATTATGGGAGTGAGTTGAGCGTTATCAAAAATGGCATCATTGTTGGGGAACAATTTGGCGTATTAAGTTAGTTTGCAATCTTAGTTATTTGCTTGAATTCAAGCTTGTAATAAGTGTTTTTGATTTTGTTTCATAGGTAGGTTTTTATTTTATTTGAAATTTTACTATGGCACCTTCTAACACATATGATTTTGGAGGTTGGAGTGCATACATTGATGACCTATGTCTATATTATGACAGACCATACTATATGAAAGATTATAACTATACTCCTCGAAGAGAGATAGAATTAACTTTTCAATCCTATGGAGAGTATTTTTGCACTTTATGTGGAAGTCAAGATGGACACAGGGATGATTACCCAAATACCCTCTCCCCCTATTATTCTAACTAAGTTCCTAGTTCTTCTTCTGAGTTTGATAGGTCCTATGATAAAGAGGATAAGAAGCAATATACCAGACTAATAGATTTTGGAGAAATGCTTCAAGACATTTAGGATCAATGTATTAGCATAGAAAATTGTCAAAATAGAGGAAATGGTCAAGGAAACAAATCTTGCAAATATCACTACAATACCCATTTCCAAAGAGAAGTGTTATTAAGAAAAGAAACCAAGCTATGATAAAGAGATTGGTAATAAAGACTCCTCAATGGATTCCCAACCATCCAACTCATATGAATAAGAAGAATTCCAAGTGAAGTAGATGGTACTAGAGCTAAGAGCAAAATCAAGACAAATCTCTTATAATGACTCTAGTTCATTTTGGGGTGGAGATGCTCCAGAAGAGGTTGACACCAAATTAAGTGTTGGACCTCATTCCACCCACTTTGTGACATTATGTTTAGTAGATATGATGAAGCTCCATACCTTTAAACAAATGAAGGATTGTGGGAAGGCAGAGTCCTACTCTTTTATTTTAGAGTTTGACATTCCACAGGAGAACATGGAACCCCACTTATTAAAAGCCAATATTCTCAATTTCCAAAGTCCAAGGAATGGTCTATTGATGTTCTCACCTTTACCCAAGAAGCTAAAATAAAAGTTCAATATGAAGATGGGTAAAAGGTCTAAATTTTCTAAATGGCGAGACCAAAACCTGCTTGCCGTTGCTTTACCTCTTCCAAGCCTCTTCTTGGAAGATCTAAATCTTTTGTCCCTCTACAGTTCATTACATATTGAGAAAGAGTTGCAATGAAGATTCAAATCTTCTAAGTGGAAGCACAAAAGAAAAAAGAATGGGCATCTTGCTAAGACTTTAAACTAAGTGCTCAATGGGAGGCCACCCATCATACCACAAAAAGTGGCACTTATCCTTTTAATTATTCATGGTAGAATAAATTTTTGTTGTGTTTATGCATGAATAAGCCTTGAGAAAGTAGTGCTTACCAAAATTTTGATCGAATTTGAAAAAGAAAAGTATGAATTTAGCATTTTGAGACTAAACAGGAAATCTAGGGGATTAGATTTCTAGTCTCAGTTACCACGGTTGCGGCCCACGTCTACGCAATCACTGTGGCTGCATGACTATGATTGCGTGACTTAGACCACGATTGCAATCAAATAAGTTTAAATGACTATCCAACTGCTCACTATTTACCCGTCCCTTCTTTATTTACTCTCAAAATTTTCTTCTCTTTTTGGACCAATAATGTATAACTAAAGGTCATCTAATTTCAATTGCATCTATTAAAATGGTAAGTTGTCTAAACTCCTTTGATTTGAATGAAAATGCATAATTTGATCTTGTAATATGTATATAAACCATGAACTAATGTTTGTGTTATCACATTCATCCTAAATTTTTTATTGCTATGTAGTTTGCTGCTATAAATAGTGTGTCCTGTGTAGGGAAGTCTTGAGTACCCAGGAATTAAGATTTAAGCCATATAAGTGGAAGTGCGTACCATGTGTGAGCTTGAAAGCCTCTATAAATTCCATGTCCAAATTATTTAAGTTTAGGGCTGGGATAATAGACTTGTCATATAATTCACTATTTATAGCATTATCCTACTTTTTTGAAGAAAAATTTTAGGGTGAAACCATGTTTGAGGTATTGCACAGAGTCTATCAAAACCTTCTCTCAGGTATCGCGATCGCAGACCCGATGACAGTGATTTATTAACCACGATTGTGGTTACACTCCACGATTGCCATACTTGAGGCAGGTTATAACAGACTTTGAACATTTTTGCACATCCTTTTGCAGCCGCTAAATCTTTATGGTACTGCCACACGAGCTTATTTTTTTTATCTAGCATGTGTTTTTTTATAAGAAAACTAACATTAGTATGAGTTACATTACTCCTAGAATTCCATTCCAGACTCACTACGATCGGGTGGATATTCTTTGCCCCAGAACCCTACAAGGCCAATGAGATGTGGCCGTGTGAGTTTTATGCAAACCTCAGCATATTCTCTATCACAAACCCCATAATGATAATTCAAGATAAACAAGTAAATTTTAGAGTGAAGCAGGTGAATATGGGTTATGGGCTCCCAAATGTTGTTGTAAGGTAGTTTCACATAAGGGCATGTGAGCCTGGTCCTGGATGACCAACATTTTATGCCCTGGTAAAGAAGTTCCATGGTCCATCACTAAGAAAGACATTTTAATGAAAGACTTAAAAGTAGAGACCAGACATTGGTTAAACATCATATGCAGTCGAATATCATTTTGCACCCATATGACAAACATCACAGAAGTGAGAGCTCAAATGGTGGCTTGCATCTTATTTGGCATCCCTCTTAATGTGGGAGAGATTATCTTGTCAAAATAGATCTTTAACCATTCGTCTAGTTTAGCTTAGGGTATTGTAGACTCCAATTTTTGAGAAGAAAATATTGTATAAATTTTGGGTGAAGATTACATTAGAGACTTTCAAAGTAAAAGATTTGCTCATTTCCTTTGTTGATATTGTGGAGGAGCCAAGTTTGAAGTAATATTCGCTTAGATCTACCACAAATTAATTCAATTGATATTATGGTTATATCTATGATTATTTATCTTATGTGTATCTAAATCTCCCTCTTGGGGTTATGTGTGAATAGGGATTAAAGTGTGTGTGGATTTTTATTTTTAGCATCTATTTGGTATTTTATTTTTATGGGTTCTATTATTGTTATGCTATTTTGGTTAGGATTTAATGGGTGAAATCTCCAAATACCCACATGGGCTTGATGGGTGAAACGTCCAAGCTCTAAAAAACCCAAGTCTATCTTAGAAAGAAAGGTTTTAGGTGAATTTTAGGAATCTATAGCATCCTCAAAAGTGGGATGTGGATACCAAAGCAACGATACACAATATGTGTAGTTTGCTAAATTCTCACTATCTTAGAAATAAGGGTGAAAGTGAGGTTTACTATCCTTGGTTGTTATCCTAGAAATAGGGATTCCATGATTGAGGTTGTGGTTGCTAATTGTTGAACACATCCATTAGGTATTCATAAAGATCAATGGGTGAAAGTTTGGTGTTTTGTAGAAAGACTAGCATCAAAATCTATAACCAAACCTACCCATATTTGACTTACTAAATTGATGTTGATGACTTTCAACATCTTAGGAGTCTGTAATTTTCCTAATTAAGTACATTTCTGGATGTATTGGTAATAATGGTTGACCCGATCTCTGTGTACTTAGCATAAATAATAACTACCCTGCACAAAACAAAAACTAAAAATAAAAGTAAAATTTAGGAAACTTGAATAATGGTCAATTAACAAGCACAAACTTAATTGACAACTGTATTCCCCGGCAACAGTGCTAAAATTTGATACGCCCAAATTACAACACTCGTTAGAAAGTGTAAGCGATCGCTGTCAAATATAGAACCCAACTGGGTTGGTTGTCAAATTCCACAGGGAATACTGTGCTTACTAAGTATTGTGGTTGTTATTAGACTGTTGACCAAGGGTTGCAGAATAAAGTGGGGGTTTTGATTTATCAACTGTATTCAAATGTTTGTCACAGAAAGTAATCCAACTGTAGGTTATATTGCTAATAGTAATTCAATAAAAGAAGTCAAACTAGAGTTATGGTTACCAAAATGCTTAAATAGCTAAGGTTGTGAGCTATTTTGGATTCCCAATGAATAATTCTTATTGCAAGAGTAATTGAATTCTATGGTTTTCCCATTAGTTTCTCAACCTAAATATATAACTTTTCCCTTAATTCTTTCAAACTTAAGGAATATTGTATTAATTCAACTATAATGTCACGTGGGTTGATCCGGTTAAGGCATTACCCTCTATCAAAAGGTTAAAGCCTTTAGATTTATATAAACCCTTTTTTTTCCAACAAGCACTTTTCTATTTGAACAAGTGTTTTCCTTGGGCTCACTTTTCGCATAAACTCTTCTTCACTTTAATGACTTTTCAAGTTTTAAACCAAGAAAAGTCATTAAAGTGAAGAAGAGTTTATGCAATATCAATTACTAATGGGAATCTACTAGATTCACAACCCAAAATCAACTTTTCACATCAAGGCTCCCATAACCCTAGTTATGGGAGCTTAGCCACACATATCCACCCCAGAAAGAGAACAAACCATTGTGTTATTCAAAAATTAACTCAAAGTTTACTTACAAAAGTCACAATTATTATTCTTCAATCTTCAAGAGAAAATATGATAAAGGAATCTAGATCCAAAAATCTATAATGAATCTTAGAGAAAAACTATGTAACATTATATATTTTTAGTATGGAAAATCCTAAATAAAAGCTAAGCGATCCCTAATAAAACCTAAAACTGGGTATTTATATGTTTCCAGTCAAAAAGGATTTAAAATTCAAAATTATAAAACCCACATCCAAAGTCATGGCCAAAGTGGTGGTTCATCACAATGATCCTTGAAAGTCAAGTTCTGGATAGTACTAACAGCCTAAGTGGTGGTTAATCGCAAGACCGATGGTTTACCGTATTGGCCGTCACTGAGCATGTCAGGATGCCTGGTTTGGTTTTATGTTGGTGGATAAAGTGGTTGTCCGTCACAAGAATAAAGGTCCACCACATGGGTCATTGCTGAGTGTTCTGAATTCATGGATTCTATTTGGATTTGACGGTTGAGTTGGTGGTCCATTGCAAGACTGACAGTCCACCGTTTTGACCATCAGAAGTGTATTGCTGCTACTTTTCTAAGTCTTTTTCTTCATCTAGATCCTTACCCTACAAAACTAAAAACCATTATTAAATGCAACCTTGCTTGCTTGAAAACATGGAAATTTACCAACAAAAAGATGAAAAATGTTTCGTCACAAGCCAGAACATCAAACAATGATCATGAATCTTGATAGCGACGGTATCGAGGAATAAGATGTGATAGTGAGTACACTTATTGGCAGAGGTTCTTATAGTTATGCACCAAATAAGTTGGACCTAGATTAAAATAATAAAGGAACCCTACCTGCTCAGCCATGTATTGATGAGCCACCTATTTTGGAATTGAAAGCCCTCCCCTCTCATTTGCACTATGCAGTCTTGGGGGCCAATAATAACTTATCGATTATTATTGTAATAGATTTGTTGGTTTCACTGGTTGACATCTTGATTTTTGTGTTGTGGTGGTCTAAATGGGCCATTGGTTGGACAATTCGAGATATTGTTGAGATTCCACCAAGAATTTGCATGCCTAAGATTCAGCTTGAATTAGAATGTCTACCTAGCATTGAGAATCAATATTGGCTGAATCCCTCTATGTAAGAGGTGGTGAAGAAGGAGATTATTAAGTGATTAGATGCAAGTGTATTTTACCCTATTAATGATAGTAAGTGGGTTTACTCGATTTAGTGTGTGCTGAAGAAAGATGGGATCACTAAGATCACTAATAAGAAGAATGAGTTGGTTCCCACGAGATCAGTCATAGGATGGCTAGTTTGTATAGATTATCAGAAGCTGAATACTTAGACATAGAAGGATCACTTTTCTATGCCATTCATGGGCACCATCTTGCAGGTAGAGGATAATATTTTTTTCTTGATGGCTATTTGAGGTATAATCAAATTTCTATTGCCCATGAAGACCAAGATAAAATCACTTTCATATGTCCATATGGTATGTTTACCTTTAAGAGGATGTTGTTTGGTCTTTCTAATGCTCCCGCAACTTTTAAGCATTTCATGATGTCTATCTTTTCTGATATGGTGAAGGATACTATTGATGACTTCATGGATGATGTATCTATTGTGGGTAACTTGTTTGATGAATTTTTAGCTCATTTGGATAATGCACATTATAGATGTGAGGAGTGCAACCTGGTTCTTAATTAGGAGAAGTGTCACTTCATGGCCAAAGAGGGGATTGTTCTTGATCATAAATTTTTTAAGAAGGGGATAAAGGTCGACAATTCAAAAATTGATGTGATTGAAAAATAACATCCATTGATTTCTGTTAAAGGTATTTAGAGTTTCTTAGGTCATACAAGTTTTTATAGGCAGTTCATCAAGGACTTCTCTAAGATTGCAAATCCATTGTGCAGTTGTTTAGAGATGGAGGAGAAGTTTGTATTTTGATGATGCTTGTCTCAAGGATTTTGAGTTCCTTAAGGAAAGGTTGATCTTAACCCCTATTATTGTGTATTTGGATTGGACTCAGCCATTTGAGGTGATGTGTAATTCTAATGGCGTAGCTCTAGGAGCTATTTAGGGAGAAAGACACAAGAAGATTCTTCATCTCATTTATTATGTCAGTAAAGCACTCAAGCCCACACAAAAAAATTACGTGATTATGGAACAGGAGTTGCTTGTGGTGGTGTTTGCTTTTGAAAAGTTTCGATCCTATTTGATTGGTACCAAAATCGTTATGCATACTGATCATGCAACTTTTAGGTACCTTATGGAAAAGAAGGATGCTAAGCCTAGATTAATTCGAATGGTACTATTGTTTCAAGAGTTTGACTTTGAGGTTAACGATTGGAAGGGCACAAAAAATCAGGTTGTAAACCATCTATCCCTCCGAGAAGAGGAGGAAATGCTTAAAATCAGGGATTAGCTTGAGATTGAAGATACTTTTCCAGATGATCATGTCTTTGCAGCATAACAAGACTTAATGAGTATACTAGAAGAAATAACATTTCAGCAATGAACACCATTTATGCATGAGGTACGAAAGCACTTTTTGGATGATACATACTTATTTTGGGTGTGTGCGAATGGTGTGAATTGGAGGTGTATTCCTGAAGTTAAGATGATGAGTATTCTCGAAGCCTGCTATTCATCTCTAGTGGGCAGTCACCATGGAGATACTCACATTTCCCATAAGAATCTGCAATGTGGTTACTACTGGCTAACTATCCATAAAGATGGACATGACTATGCTCGATCCTGTGACCAATTCTAAAGGCAAGCCAATATCTCACTGAAGCATGCGCTCTCATGACACCTATTTTTGAGTTTGAGTTTGAGTTGTTTGATGTGTGGGGTATTGACTTTATCAGTCCATTTTTGTCACGATCCGATTTATGAGTCATATGGAACCAATTGTATCCCGCCAGTAGGTAAGCCCAACCATAACCCGGAGCTAACATAATGGGTTAATTTTTAGAAAAATCCCATCATAGGCAAAATTCAAGGACACAATTTATAAATAAGCAAGGTGTTCTCAATAGATAAAACAATCAACAAAAGATACTATTCGACAACCTGGTAGAATTAGTACAAGAGCATCTAACAATAAAATTTCAACCAAAGTATCTAGAGTAGTCAATATCTCTGCCTCAAATACAAAAGACTGACTATAGAAAAATAGAGGGAAATAGGCGACTCAAAATCCAAGAGCTCGACCTAACTCTGAAAATCAATCACCACATGTATGTTGATCAATGATGACAACTAGTACTAGGAAATGCACCAAAAAGGTATAAAAACATAGTATGAGTACCAAAATAATAGGTACTCAGTAGGCATCATCTGCCGAATGAGCTAAATCATGATATAAGTATGATAATATGCTAGATAATATAATTAAGTCAAGGTTCAGAAACGAACCTGAATCATCTCCAATATCGATGTACATAATCAATAAGTAACTAGAATAATAACATAATGTAACATAATATCACATAAGCAACCATAAACTATTAAATTGACTCCCATATGCCAATTGGTGTAGAAAAGTAAACAACTCATCATAGACTCCGATACACCTTGAGAGTGCACTCAAGGATAGAATAAGGTAATTGATCAATATTTTAACTAACCTTTAATGTCATTTTACCATCATTCCATTATTTACCAACATAATGTAACCATCATTTTAACATCCCTATCATTGTTACTCACTAATCACCATTCATTAGCTAACCATCTCTTATTAACTAGTTTAATTAATCACTATTCGTCATATAACCTCTAGTTATCAATTAACAACTAACCATCATTCGTCAATTAGCCATTTTACAACAAGCATCCATTTACGCCATGCTACATTATATCCATTCCCCTGTTTTCTAACTTAGAAAAAATTTCTACTATCTATCTGTCACAATTAAAAATCTAAGGGTCATGATGGCATTTATTGCGGTGAACTTTGACGAGTATGCCTTTCACCCAAACTGATACTCTAAGGGAAAAAGATAAAATACCCCCAGCGTAAGGCTTTTAGAATGAAGTAGAACCATAAAAGTATAATAAATGTGGGAAGAATATAATCAACAACAAAGCCATAAATTCCAAAACCTAATGTCAATAGTATAAGAATGTATCTAGTACAACTAGAATCCAAAGGAAATACAAAAGATATCCGAATACTTGAGAAACTCTATCTCTAAAATAAAAATAAAGGCATCATATATTAATAAAAGGTAGTAAAATACATTCGGATGCTTGAAAGTCAACCACTACCTTGAAAGCACCAAATATTGCCTGAATTAACTAAGCTGAGGCACACTCGAACTACGACGTACACCAAAAGGGTGCAGTAGGCATGACTATGATCTATTTGTACTCAGTAGGTATAATTGGCTGACCTAGAAAAGTAGATAATACAATATACAAGTACACATAAAGGGCACACCACCTGCAATCAAAAAATGTCCCACAACAGTAGTCCGCACGGCTTTCACTAACAGTTCTACAATATATATATATCACATATATTACAACAACACAACAAGGTAGAACAAAAGTTCACGTCATAATCCATACAAGTAGATACAAGAAATAACATGTATATACAAGAATATTAAGTACAACTAAAGAAAGATAGAGAAAAGAGTCATATGACAAGTCTATATGGTAATTCAATCACATAATTGCAATAAAGTAAGTGCACTATACAATATGGTAATGATGACGATGTTGAATGATGATGATAATGACTATGCCCGAGGTTGCCACACAAAATCTTTATACACCCGCAGAGGCAAGCGTCCCAACTTGGGACCCATAGGGGGTTCGTTAACCCATATATAATCCATATCTATATCCATATCTCCTCCATGGTACATCCCTCGGGGAGGGTTTATAAGATGTCACATTTTCTATCATAAAAAGGTATTGTCAGTGTTTCCCAGATGTTACCATGGTGGTACCAATTATTCTACGAATGAGTATGATATGAAGATGAGATTATCACAACAGATCATAATGAATATTTCCACAACCAACCACAAGATGTACTTCCACAACCAACCATAATGATATATTTCACACCACGTGAGCCAATAACCACTCATTATTTCCACTATCCATGAATTTCCACAAGATTCATATACCAACAAAGTATGAATATGTCACAATACATCAAGGTACCATAATAGGAATTTCTAGCAACATAATAGAATTATCCACATGTATTCAAGGCTATCAACATCAAATAAGATCCCACATAGTCACACATATCACATATCATTCAAAATTCAACAATTACATTATAATGCCCACATGTCACTCCCTTATTAATGCATAATCCCAAGATCTGGTCATAAGTGTTAAAACTTTAATTGTTCGTATCCCTAAATTTATACTAGAAAATCCCAAAAAGAAACATTAGTGTAGGAACTTAGCTTTCCCAATTTTATATTTTTGTACCATTTGTTTGAATTTAACTTGTCACTATCATTTCAAATTAATTTGATTGCCACTCACATTAATCCTTATGGATTTGACCCTGACTCTAAGTTGGGTAAATATATTGATGACGACTGCCTTGTACTCAAATTGATGTGTAAGTTGAGCGTTATTAGTTATAACCATATTTCTATCTCTCCCAAAGACCAAGATAAGACTACTTTCATATGTCCATATGGGAATTTTATGTTCAAAACGATGCCTTTTGGTTTGTGAAATGTAGTCTCAACCTTCCAGCATTACATGATACCCATCTTTTCTACCATGGTTGAGGATACGGTTGAGGTATATATGGATGATATCTCTATGGTTGATAACTCATTTATGGATTGATTGGCATATCTCTCTAGTGTTTTAGGAGATGGAAGGACTAAAACTTGGTTATAAATTTAGAGATGTTATTACAAGGTCAAAAAAGAAATAGTGCTCGATTACAAGCTTTTGAAAATGGGATTAAAGTTAACATGGCAAAGATTGAGTTGACTGAAAAATTGCCTCCACCAACTTTTGTGATTGGTACTCAAAGCATTTTGGGGCATTCAAGATTCTTTCGATGATACATACTTCTCTAAAATTACAAATTATCAGAGAAAAGGTGAAATTTGTGGTTTATAATGCCTGTCTAAAGGCATTTGAGTGCTTGAAAAAAAAAGTTGATATCAACCCTTATAATTGTATTTCCTAATTCATCCATACTATTTGAGGTTATAAATGATTCTAGTGATATGGCGCTAGGTGCAATCCTAGACCAAAGGCGATAAAAGATCTTACATTCCATCTATTATGCTAGCAAAGCACTTAACCTGCTCAGAAAAACTATACTATGACTAAATAAGATTTGCTTGTTTTGGTGTTGGCGTTTGAGAGATTTTGGTCTTATTTGCTTGGCATAAAAGTGATTGTGCATACTAACCACACAATTCTTAAGTAATTTTTGAAGAACAAGGATGCGAAGTCAAGGTTGATTCGATGATACTTATATTATAAGAACTTAACTTTGAAGTTAAGGATTGAAAGGGGATAGAAAATCAAATGGCTGAACACTTATCATACCTTGGATAAGAGGCATTTCTAAAACTAAAGAACGAGCTTGAGATTAATTATACTTTTCCAAATGAGTAGGTATTACCCATATCGCAAGACTTGATTCTCTTGTTTGTAGATTTTGCCAATTATTTAGTGAGTATGTGGTCCCTGAGGACCTGTCTTTTCAGCAAGGTAAGAAGTTTATGCTTGATATGAAGAAGTTCTTCTCAGATGAGCAACACTTGTTCCAGGTTATGTGTATGGAATAATTTAGAGATTTGTTCCTCAAGTTGAAATGATGAGTATTCTAGAGACATGCCACTCATCACTAGTTGGAGGTCATCATAATATTGTACGAACAATTTTACAATGTAGATACTACTGGCCTATCATTCACAAAAATTCCTATGACTATGCAAGGGCTTGTGATCCATGTCAAAGGAAAATGAACGTATCATAAAGGCAATAACTTCTAATGACCACTATACTGGAGCTTGATATATTTGACATATGGGGCATTGATTTCATGGGCCCTTTTATGAGCTCACATAGTATAAAGCACATCATGGTTGCTGTGATACATTTTGAAGTGGGTGGAGGCATATTCGCTTCTAAAAAAGAAGGTAAAATATATTCTCCTGATTTGGTATGCTAAGGGCTATCATTAGTGATAGGGTTCACATTTTTGGGATCACTTGTCAAAAAGCGTTACTTGATAAATATAATGTGAAGCATAAGATGGATATTCATTACCATCCTCATAAGAGTAGGTAAGTTAATGTCTCAAATCATGAAATCAAGTCCATACCGTCTAAGACTATGAATGCTAATAGGAATGATTGGACTCAAAAGCTAGATGATACATTGTGGGCCTTTTAGACTATATTTATGACCCTCGTTTCTATGTCACCTTATAATTAAGTGTATGGGAAAGACTATTACTATTTTGTTGAACTTTAGCACAAGGCATTGTAGGCTCTTAAGAAACTCAATCTGGATTAGAATGAAGCTTCTAACTTGACTCTTAATAAGTAAAATTAGTAGGATGACTTTAGTTTGGGAGCCTATAAAAGTGTTACACTCAACAAGGAGAAGATGAAATTGTACCATGACTAAAAGATTGTTAAGAGAGATTTTATCCCAGGTGACTTGGTCTTTGTATTTAATTTAAGGCTTCGCTTATTTTCTGGCGAGTCGATGTCTAAATGGTCTAGAATATTCACTATGGTAAGAGTGACTCTGTATGGTGGAATAAACCTAAAAATTAATGATGGTTGTTTTATCAATTTAAATGGTAAGCATGTCAAACATTTCTTAGGTCCACAAAAGAGATTAATTTGATTAAGGAACTCAACCTTGATGAAATCTGGTGATCAAGGAAGCTATGTTGTGTCACGATGTTAAATCAAGTGTTTTATGGGAGGCAACTCATGATTTGTACTTATAATAGCTAAATTTTAATTATAGTGTCATCGTTTGCTCAGTTCATGCAGGGTGATTAAAACTTTGGAAAACAAGAGGAACGCTAAGTAGGTATAAGACTACGAGTGATCGTATGGCTCATTCAACTCTCACATATATTGTATGTTGGCTTATAAGCCTAATGTATGTTCCTTGTACCAAACACCATTGCATGGGCTGTATGAATCCCACTCGGATTGTTTGCTTGAACATGGTCTAAGGTAAGTTAAAGTAAATTAAAAGCTCTTTGCCCGACCCGTATGAGTCTTATAAAACTTATATGTAGATTCGGGTGGTAAGCAACAAAATTTTACAATCTAAGTGGATCCATTCTTTACCCTAAATTTTTTCAAGATCGGGGTTTTTACCCGTGATTATAAAAAGGGATACAACATTCAAAACCCACTCTCCTTTCATATCTCTAAATCGACAATAACTACCGTACCCCACCCACATTTTCTTGATCAAATGACCATAAGAGATTTGAGTGGCCATCACTCTAAAAATAATTGAAGTTCATCTTCAACATTAGGCCATAAATTTTTGCCCTTCCATTAATTCCCCAACTTAAGAGGATCAAAGTTTTACTAAGTAGAGTTCAACATTATTTTACGTTAGCAATGATTATATGATTCTTGGGTTTCTGGGTTTGGGGGTTCTTTATATAAATATGTTCACTATTCCATGTTTAATGGGTAGGTGTTGATTTTCTAGAGTGGTTTTATGCATTATGCGATGATTGTTTCTTGGGCATGGCTTTTTTTTAGCTGGTTATAAGTAATAAGTACATGGAGAGGAGTTCTGAATTAAACATTTGAAGAATTTGAATGAAAGTTGTAAATTGTAAAATGATTATAGGGGTTCCTCTTAATTTATCAATAGTTGGCTTAGGAGTTTACATCCTATGAGGTTATAGGCATTACGAGTTCGTTTCACTTCAAAAATGAATAGAAATTTTTCCCCATCAACCTTCCAACACATTCAGGTAAAGTCTAAGTAATCCAACCTTGTGCTTATGATTAAATAAGAGGAACTCACTTTCTTTTTGAGACTAGTGATCATATTGGCTAGATTGTTATACATTGAATTATGGTCAAAACCATTCTAAATGGATCTAATGGCCTGGCTACCAATACGGGTCGTATGTGATACACATGGCTCGTAAGGTTTCTCATGTCATGATTATTGACTTGTTCTCAGGAACTGTACACGAAGCATCATACAGGTCATGTGTGGCTCACATGGCTCCTGTGTATATCCGTGTCACACGATACTAATAAGCTGCAACACTGGACCAAGTGCTTACTTAATTTTGTTTTCTTAAGTGTTCATTCTTTCCTTTTTATATGATCCTAACATCACCTCTATAGATACAATGACACTCGAGAAAATAATGAAACATGATGGAAATTCTAACAAGAGTAAGACTTGGCTCTCAAAAGTAGAATACAAGATCAACCTATAGACTCTCCCGAGCATGAACAAGGAATTCAATCTACCTCAGACTTTGAACAAGTGCATCATCTAGTGGGCTTAAGGTGCAGTATAGAGGGACTATTGAACAAGACTCACCTCATCAATTGAGGGGGTAAAAATGGGTCATAATAATGACTAAAAAACTCTTCCCCAGTCTGAAGAGGGTAAAGCAATTTTGGGAGAAAGCAATAAGAAGGAGTCCAATGAAAAAAATCGAAAGATGAACATGAGGCTGATGATGATGATGTAGAGAGTAGTGATGGTTATTTTTAAGAGTAGTTTGTTGAGTTTGAGAATGACATCCATGATGAAGAAATTCCAAAAAAAGATAGCCAGTCGATAAGACTGAACCTAGGGCAAAATGAGAGATGGCATGACTTCTTAGAAGTTAGTGGAAGTTACCAAGTATACGAAAGATCTTTAAAGAATGTATTAATAAGAATACTCTAGGAAAATGCAAATGGGGGATATTTAAGGAGAAACTAATTAACATAAAAAACCTTGGCTTTATTTTTGAGGTATACACACAATATAATAGGTACTAGCTTGCATGGATAGCTCGAACTCAGGGACATTATGATGATTTCACTATTTTGAAGTTTTATGCATCTTATGCTGCCACACTATTAAGTTCGTTAGGTCAGATGTCTGAAAAGAAGAAAAGGGCTCCAACTTTGAAGTTGACTCTTCTTAATAGTGTACAAGTTTTGGGTAAGACTATGAATATATTTGAGAGAAACCTCTTATTCTTTCTATATGGGCATTAGTTTTTCTACCAATAAATATTGCAAAATATGAATACCATATGCATCTGGTCACTAATAAGGATAGAATGGAAGATTTGACATCATGGGTAGAGATGATGCAATGGATTATAAGTAAGATTGCTATAGCTAATACTAAAGCAACTTGGGCAACCAACCCACAAGCTAAAATTACAAAGGCCTTACTATCTTTTACTGTAAAAGTCTAGTAGTCCATAGTGATCTTAAGATTAAGACCTACAATAAATAACAACAGTTTAGATCTCTAGCGGGTTGCACTAGTAGCTAGTGCCATGTCCATATATGCTTTGAATGTAGCCCATCTGATTGCTTTTTGAAATACGGAGTAGTAAATAACACTACCATCTTTCTTTTGGCATGCCTCATACAAAGGACTTGTATAGCAATTGGTGTACCCATCATTCTTTATATTAATGCCAAAATAATAGCGACCAAAGACTCGAACATTGCATTGATCAAGGATATCACAAACCCAATTGCTAGGACCCAAATTCAACCCTTATTGACAAATGTTTAGGTTTTAAGTCATCTATTAAGAAGATATATACCACTACAGGTTCCCTCTCTTACTAAATTTCACATCCTAGATTTCGGTCCTTGAAAAATTCCTTGATTTTGAGCACACAACCTAGGTCATGACTTTGGTAAAAAGTCGTAAAGACTCCCCACGAGTTGTAGGGTGTCGATCGTAGCCAGAACAGTACGTTATCAAGGATTTCCTTATGTTTATATTGATATCATGACTTAGACAAAATGAGTCATAAAGACTCATTACGATTCGTTGAGCATGAATCATAGGGTAGCTAGTGTAGGTGCCTAAACTTTTTGTTGTCACGAATATGACCATATGAGTCATATGTTTTGGTCATGAGTCATAGGGTATGACTTGTGACCTGACCATAGACGATTCCCTTAGTCACTAAATAGACCCCGAGTCATGGTGGTGGCTCATAAGGTGACCCTTCAAGTCATAAGGTCACCCGTAACGACTGGCGATAGTTATATGTAATTTTAGTAGGGGCACTATAGGTATTTACCTCTTTTCCGAATAGGGACCCATGACCTAAAATACCCCAAGAGACCCCATTTCTTCTTATTACTCAAACAATTACTCATCTCTCTTCTCTCAAATTCCCCAGTCAAAGGCAAATCTAGGGTTTTAAGAGTGTGGTCTCTTAGGGCTCAAGATTAGTTTCTTCTCCAAATTTCTTGGTGATTAAGGCATGCATCTCTATCCCTAACTAATGTTTTAATTATGGAATAAATTTATTTGGTATTCACATGATTTTTATGTGGGTTTTGAATGATAGGTTGAGGGTATTGGATGAAGATTGTGTAAATGCTTTTTCCATGAATTTTATGATATAATTATGCTTTAAATTGCCGATTTGTAGACCCATTTAGGTGCATGGGAATAGTGATGGAACAGGGATTGTGGATACCCCCAATTAATTAAATTTTAGTATTAAAATTGATGAGAACCTCAACCCACTTGCATGATTGGTTTTGGAATATATATAACCATTTATTTTGCCTATTCCTCTAAACTAATGCCTTGCATGAATGGATAAAATGGTTTTGGAAAGGGTATGATGACCATGGATGGTTTTAACTTGGAAATTTAGAGTCTTATTAGTTGTGGGGTTATATTCCTCCTTGGCTATATGATTTAGTTCCAACTTGGATCTTTACATTTCTATTGGATAAGGGATTAGAGCCCTTCTTAGCTAAATGGTATAGTTCTTACTTGGATCTTTGGAGTTTTTTTTGCTAGTGGGTTAGAGTTCCAATTGGCAAATTGATTGATTTGGTATAATGACATGTGCTTGCAAACTTTAGTCAGTATAACGATACAACATGATATTGCCTAAATAAATTACTCCTTGATTAGATGAATTAGTTATGAGCTGAATATTTTAATTGGGATTAATGGGGGTTATATAGTTCATCATCAAAGTAGAAGTCCTAATAGGACTAACACTGGAAATCATGTTTGTCGACATGGGGGTCTAAATGACTAGGTGTTCAAGTCATCCTTGATATATGACCAGGAGGTTTGAGTCCCTTGTCCATGTATGTTTATGATTATACTTTAATTCATATGGCTACACGCATTGGGGCTTGACCAGTGGTGTGATCTGGGTCCTATATAGCCTATGGATACAATCAAACAGTTAAGCTACACAACGTAAACTAATGTTTTACTTTCATGCTAAACCTGTTTCCCTTTCCCAAAATCTTATATATATGTATGCATGTATGAATCTGAACATGTACATTGAGTTGTTTTGGATTTTAGAATGGATTTTTTATCCTTATCTTGAGTTACATCCTTACACTCACCCTAATAAAAATCTTCGGACATTGTATCCCCATACGATGCAGGGAACAAAGACACTTCCACTTTTCTACGTAGTTATGGATTTGCTAGATTATTTGTGAGTTAGCTTTAAGTGGTGAGCCTCCTTTTTTCGAATGTCCAGTTACTTCATGGTCTAATTTTTATCATAGACTATTTCTTTGGTTCCCTTTTTTGCTATTATTGGGGACATGTCCCGACCTAGATTGTTTTTTGTTTAAATAGAGGCTTTGTGGATTACAGTGGATTAGGAGTTGGTATTATGGATTCTTAGCATATTCTTATTGTTTTGTTTTCTATCCTGTTAAAGTTTAGAATTCATCCACTGCTAGAAATATTGTGTTCTTTTTGGTCAAGCAAAAGAGGTGGTCTTCGGTCCATGGTGACTTGATATACCTTCATGGACAAGCCTTGGTTTGGGTCATGAAAAGTTGGTATTAGAATCTTGGTTCATGTTCAATGGAGTATCCATAAAACTATGTCAAGTAGAGACTCTTTTATAGGTGTGAAGCGTGCCACACTTATAAGGGACAGGATACCAGACATATAGGAATGTTTCCCTTTCTTGTGTTCTATTTTTGGGCTATAGTGTCTAAGGTATTAAAAACTTCTCTAATTTTGTTTGTTCATATTTCAGATCATGCCTCCCAAAAAATCTGATGCTTATGGAAAGTCATCTATCCCACGTGAGGGTAATGTGGATGGAACTTGTTCCACTTATAGAGTATAGACCTGGTCTAGGATCCTAACTCCTAATTATACTACCCCTTGTAGAGTTCCATCATCCCTATCAATCCTCCTTGGGTTGATGATGATCATTCACCATCAACCCAAGGATATATTTCCAATGTCGAGTTTCATTAGTTTATTGATCTATTAGCTCAATTGGTCACTTCTCAATCTCATTATATCTATCGTGTTGGGTCTGTCACTTAATCTTCTAACAACACTAGGGTTGGATAGTTCATGAGGCTAAAACACACGACCTTCACTAGCTCTAAAGTTGAGGAGGATCCTTAAGGGTTTGTTGATGACATGGAGAAGATATTTAGGGTAATGCATGATTCTGACTCTGAGGGTTTGGAGTTCACTGCATATCAATTAAAGGATGTAGCATATTAGTGGTATAATGAATAGGAAGAAATGAGAGGAGATAATGCTGAGCCAGCTATGTGGGATGACTTCTCTGGTGTTTTTCATGATTTTTTATTTCCTTATAAGTTAAGGAAGGCAAGGGCTGAGTTTGTGAACCTAAAATAGTGCAAGATGAGTGTGAACGAGTATGCCTTAAAATTTCATCAGTTGTCCGGCTATGCTCCCGAGCTATTATGTAGCATGAGGTCTAGGATGAGTAAGTTCTCTTCAAGTTTGTCTTAGGACTTGGTGTTGGGTGCAAGGCTACAATGCTAAATATTGACATGGATATTTCTAGGCTAGTGGTGTACATGCAACCAATAGAGGATAAGAAGAAGAAGGAATATGAACCAGGGGAAGGTAGGGTAAGAAATTCAAATATTCTGAGCAGGGTGAAGGCCAATAAAATAATGGTAGAGATGGAAGGCAGTGGTCTTAGAAGAAGTGGAGAAATTCTAGTTCTTATTCAGCGGCTAGTGCTCCATATCCAAAGTCATTAAGTGATTGTTGCTTTTAGACTGACAATGGGTTCAAGGCACAAAGTACCCAATCTCAGGCTAGTGTAGCTCAGTTAGCTCAATCATATCCTCCTTACAAATTTTGTAGACAGGTTCATTATGGAGTGTGTGATTAGGGGAGAAATAAGTGTTTTTGGTGTGGTCATCTTAGTTACATGCAGTAGGAATGTCCTTCAAAATAGGTTACTACAGTAACAAATAAGGTCCTGGTTGCTACTTCTTCAGATCCTGCACCAAATGGCGCTACCTGTTGATCATGCACTAGTCAGAATCGTCTTTATGCTCTTACAACCCATCAGGATTTTGAGGTCTCTCCTAATGTTGTCTTTTTTGTGACATGTATTGTTTACTTGATCTGAGATCTACTCTTTATTATGTGACCCCTTATGTGGCTATTCATTTTGGCTTCACTCTTGAGGGTATTTATAACCCTTTTTCTGTGTCTACCTCAGTTGGTGACTCTATTATGGCTAAAAAAGTCTATCAGAGTTGTGTGGTATCTATCTATGGTAGGGAGACATTGGTGGATCTGATAGAGCTGGATATGTTAGAATTTGATGTTATTTTAGGGATGGATTGGCTCTATTTGTGCTATGTATGTCTTGATTGTAAAACCTTAAGGGTCAGTTTCTAATTCTAGAATGAATGAGTAATTGAGTTTGAAGGTAGTTCCCTAATACCTAAGGAAAGGTTTATTTCGTATCTTAGATCCCAAAAATTCATTTCCAAGGGGTGTCTATATCATTTAGTTTAGGGTGAGGATTCAAATTTTGAGGGTCCCTTTTTGCAATCTAACCCTGTAGTCAATGAGTTCCTCAAAGTATTTCCTGATTATCTTCTTAGTATTTCTCCCGATAGGGAAATAGACTTTGGGTTTGACCTTCTTTTGGATACCCATCCTATATCTATCCCTCCCTATAAAATGGCTCCGACAAAGTTGAAAGAACTTAAAGAGTAGTTAAAATATAATTTTTATAAGGGTCTTATTTGCCCTAGAGATTCCCCATGGGGTACTCCTGTGATTTTCATGCACAATAAGGGTGGTTTCCTTCGAATGCGTATAGACTATCAACAGTTGAGTTTGGTAACTTATAAGAATAAGTATCCTCTCCCTAGGATCGATGACCTGTTTGAATAGCTTAAGGGTGATAAGTACTTTTCTAAGATTAATCTTCGGTCGGGTTACTATCAATTGAAGATTAGGGAGAAGGATATCCATAATACAACATTACCTACCCAATATGGGTTATAATGCTCAACTCACTCCCATAATTAAAGGGTGAGATGGCTATTGTCAAGTAACCCAATGTAAATCATGGTCGAATCTCGAGGAGTGAATATTATAGACTTCGGACCTATAGGTATTCCAATTACTATAAGGTCATCCAAAATGCTAAAGAAAAAGACATATATAATTAAATGAGGGGATTTGTTTGGGAACCTTTTTTTTACTACTACCTTTAGCAAGTAATTAGTAAGAGATATCTTTGAATTCAATTCAAGGTTTGGAGAAATATTGGGATAATGTATCCTTAGAGGTGAAGCATGTGGGATAGTGTTGGTTTAATAAGGAATTTAGTTGTTAATTAATGGGTAGGCTAGGTTAAAGGTCGTTGAGGTCAATATTTCAATAAAACCCTAACAATTTTACTCATTGGATCTTTCGAGCACCAAACAAATATGGAGTTTGTATAACCACCCAAAACCTCAACCAAGCATCCTTATTTATAGGATAATGCTCTTGACATGAATTACAATCCCTAAACACTTATTTCTAAGATTGCAAAGGGTAGTAACCCATAGGCTTAGTTCTTCATTATTTCCTAGTCTCCCAATAACCCTCTTTTGAGGATGTTATGGGTAACCTAGTATTCACCTAAGTGTTTTTTTCGAGGATGACAAAGGGTTTCTAGAGCTTGGAGCTTTCATCCATCAAACCCATTTGGAAATTTAGAGTTTTCACCCATCAAATCCCAACTCATAAGCTCAAGCAATGATTAAACTCATACTCAACATCTAAAATACATGCAAAACAACAATACCCATACACAATAACACACTAATTCAACATAATCCCAAGATAATTATTTAGCTACTCATGAAGAAAGTAAAGAGAGAGATATAGTATTGGTCATTCAAAGCATCAATTATCCAAAAAGAAACTAAGAAATTTATCCTCCAAAATTAATTACACACTTGCCCAAGATTAGGGTTTTAAGTCTTTGATTCCTAGATATCTTATAAGCTAAGCTATCCCTACAGAGGAAGAGGTTTTTGCTTAAAAACGGCTTGGGATGTGTCTAAGTACTTTTACAGATCTGCCCCTGGGCATATTCCTGCTTAAATTTGATCACGCATGGATCCACGCAACTGCGACCATGCAACTATGATTGTATTTTGTGACCTCATTTCTTTGACCATCTTAACTAACTCTGATCTCGGATAGAGGACCGTGGTTCCGGTAATCGAGGCTGATGTATTCTAGTTATTCAGTTCCACTCTTCTTTGCTCGCTTTTATCATTTTTTAGCTCCCATTTACATCTTTTGGTCTTCTCAACTTTATTCCTGCAAAGAATTGATATTAGTGCATCTATCCATATATTTTTCTCATTTATTCATTTAAAACAAGGTAATGTGTATGAATAGTGAGTATGAATAATGAGTATGAATGAGTGGTAAACTCACCACTCATCCACATCCCAACTTAAGACCTGTTCTGTCCTCAAGCAACTCTACCTCTTACTATGAGATAATTTCATATGTGTACCCTCATTCTATCACCTAATGATCATGATGACTCAAACTAGAATTCTACCACAAAAATCTTTTTACTCATGGGCAAATAAGATTTTAACAAATCCCCTCATCATAAAATGGAATAGTAAAGAATGCAATAAACTTCAAAGATCGACCAGGTAGCAACTACTAGTGCTTTAGAAATGACTCACATGCTGACTTCAGATATGCAATACTATTGATTATCTTATTGTACGAAAGATGATAAAATTACCCACCTCAACTAGTTCACATGCCTCCTTACAAGAAAGGAGAAATTCAGACACCTAGATACCAATCCTACAAGAAGGAATTTTAAGTGCAATACTCACTCTCTTAAGAAATTCTTTATGTTAACAATTACCATTCCATAAGCTTTCCCATATTTTCAATCACTATTACAATGGCTACACTTGGTTGGAAATCACAAAGTACTTTTTGAGCTTGTAACGTAGGTTTAGGGTAGGGTAGGAGATCAATTTAGGAACACAGGGATACACCCTCTTTGAACTTCTATATTGTACTCTTTTCATGCTTCACTTATTGCTACTTCTTTTCACTTTACTATTTTGCCTCCATTTACTTTTTCTTGGTTTTCCCACTTTGCTCTTTTTCTTTTCTTCTATAATTTTTGCACATAGAAAAAGCCTTTCTTTCCTTTGAGGGATCTTTCCTTTATTCAAATCCAAAAAGCTTCACATTTTTAAGATTGTAGGAACCTTCTTAAGACTTCGTGGCCCAACTATACTTCTTTCTCTTTCCACTACCCCCTACTTAGACTTTTAGCCTCAATTTGTATTCTCAAGTTCAAGGAGGATATGGTTTAAGAGCGGATGAATAGAAGGGTCTGAAATCATAATATGTCCTATGATCATCTTACCTACCAAGCACGGTCAAAAATTCGCTTCAAAAGACTAAAAGGGAAAGTTCTAGATATTACAAGTACACATGAGATGGAGATAATTATCCTCACACACATGGCATGCGAATGTATTCAAGGGGATTTAATTGTTCTACCCGCTCAAGAAAAAGATTGAGTATTCATTATTCTTCTAGAGTTAACTTTTGGAGTCATAGGAAGAGGGGAAAATTTTGTAACCAAGTTTCTCACATCCATGCATTCAAATTTTTCAAAATTTTTGGATGAAAGGGGAGGGGTCTTTTGCATCCACACCATATATAATTTTCTAATCATGGCAACCATCCAAGCTATCATCTCACATTGAAGTTCATAGTATGGAAGACCTACCATATGGTTACTCCTACTTCGCCAATGGATCTTAATGCAACCCCAACTTCTAAATCCTATATGTACATAGAATTCCCTTGAATTTTATGGTCTTGATGCCGTGGGTACTTAGACTTCCCCTGCACCTATGGTTGGAAACCCAACACAAAGGCAAAGATCGTCTAATGAAATTTAGGCTGGAATTGCCAACTCAAAAAAATAGCTAATCTATGAGAATGTAAAATACCATCAGAGTACTCGAATATTACAACCCAAATAAGGATCACGATAAGAATTGACTAAAAGAACAAAAAAGTGCACAACAATATGAATAATACAAGACCAAATAAAATGAATAAGGAAATACCCCCAACCGAAAGGGTTGCAGTATCCTTACTGTAGGAATAACCAAAGCTAACAAAGAGATAAGTGTGCTCTCTCAAACTCTATCAAAGGTCATTATTCATTTGTTACTCTGCACCATCACTAATTATATTGAGATTAGACCAATTATCTTCTAGATAAGGGGTTTATTAGTCCTACTGTATCTCTTTAAGGTGCACTGGTGTTTTTTGTGCACAAAAAGGATGGTTCTCTTCGGATGTGCATTGACTATAGGCTGTTGAACAAGGTGACGGTTAAGAACAAGTATCCTCTTCAAAGGATAGATGATCTATTTGACCAGTTTCAAGGTGCTAAATTCTTTTCTAAGATAGATCTTCAGTCTAGGTACCATCAGTAAAAGATTAGGGAGGTGGATATCCCTAAGACAACTTTGCTTAATCGGTATGGGCAGTTTGAGTTCTTGGTGATGTCATTTGGGTTGACTAATGCTCCAACAGAATTTATGGATCTGATAAATAGAGTTTTTCATCAGTATTTGGATCTCTTTGTCATTGTATTTATTTATGATATTCTAGTTTATTCAAAGAATGAGGTAGATCATGCTAATTATTTTTGTGTAGTGTTGTAGACCTTAAAGTGACAAAAGTTGTATGCTAGGTTCTCCAAGTGTGAGTTTTGGTGAAATGTTGTGACTTTTTTGCGTCATATTATTTCTAGCGAAGGGATCATGGTGGATCCGCAGAAGGTTGCTATGGTAAAGATTTGGCCTAGACCTATGACTCTATCTGATATTTAGAGCTTCTTAGGTTAGCCGAGTTCTATAGGTGGTTTGTAAAAAGCTTTTTGTCGATGGATACTCCTTTGACTAAGTTAACTCAGAAGAAGTTCAAGTTTTATTGGTCAGATAGCTGCAAAAGTAGTTTCAAGTAGTTAAAGAATAAGTTAACTTCGGCTTCAGTTTCGACTTTGTCAGAAGGTAATAATGGGTTCGTGGTTTGTTGTGACGCATCTCGAGTAGGGATTCATTGTGTGTTGATGCAGCATGGGAAGGTTATTGCCTATGCTTCCAGGTAGTTGAAGGTACATGAGAGGAATTATACTACTCAAGATTTAGAGCTGTCAGTGGTTGTGTTTCTTTGAAAATATGAAGGCATTATTTGTATAGTGTTTACATGGATATCTTTTCTAATCATAAGAGTCTACAATATTTGTTCACCAAAAAATAACTTAATCTCAGGTAGAAAAGATAGCTTGAGCTTCTCAAGGATTATGATATGAGTCTTCACTATCACCTAGGTAAGGCTAATGTGGTTTTTGATGCGCTTAGTAGGTTTTTCATGGGGTGTTTGTCTCATGTAAAGGAAGGAAAGTATTAATTAGTAAAGGATATTCACTGTTTGGCTAATCTTGGGGTTCGCTTCTTGGACTCTAAGGATAGTGGTGTGGTGGTGCAAGAAGTGGTTCGACCATCTCTTGGTGCAGAGATTAAGGAGAATCAAGTACTATATCCTATCTTGATGAAAATCAAAAGTGAATTTGGTGGGCAAAAAGTAATGGCGTATGAGATTGGTGGTGATGGTACTTTATGATACAAAGGAAGGTTGTGTGTTCCTGATGTTGATGGATTGCGACAAAAGGTTTTGGGTGAGGCGTATGAGTCGCACTATTTTGTTTATCCCGAATCAACTAATATGTATCATGATCTCAAGGAGATCTTTAGGTGGAATTGTATAAAGAGGGATGTGGCTGATTTTGTGGCTAAGTGCATGGTGTATCAACAGGTTAAGGTTTAGCACATGAGGCCGAGAGGGTTTTATTAAGAAATTTATTTTCCAAAATAGAAGTGGGAATGATCAATATGGACTTTGTTACCGGTCTTACTCGGTCTCAGAATCAAAATGATTCAATTTGGGTCATCATGGGTAGGATGACTAAGTCTGCACATTTTTTGCCCATGTGAACTACCTTCTCGACAGAGGATTATACGAAGTTGTATCTTCAGGAGATTGTAAAGCTGCATGGGGTGCCTATTTTGATTATTTCTAATCATGGTACATAATGTATATCTCACTTTTGGTGGTCTTTTTAGAGAGGGTTGGGGACTAAGGTGAGTCTGAGTACTGTTTTTTATTCGCAGACAAATAGACAAGCAGAGAGAACTATTCAGACATTGGAGGATATGCTTTGGGTCAGTGTGATTGATTATGGTGGAAATTGGGTTGAGTATCTACCTCTGGTGAAGTTTTCTTACAATAATAGCCATCATTCTAGTATTAGTATGGCCCCTTTTAAGGCATTGTATGGTAGGAGGTAGAGATCTCATATTGGTTAGTTTGAGATTGGTGAGGCAGACATGTTTGGTCCCGATTTGATTTACTAGTCTATAGAGAAGGTGGAGGTGATTTGGGATAGGCTTAAGGCTTCCCAAAGTCTCCAAAAGTCATATGTGAATATTAGGTGTAGAGACGTTGAATTTAAGCTTAGGGATAAGGTTTTCCTCAAGGTATCACCCATGAAGGAAGTAGTGCGATTTGGCAAGAAGGGGAAGCTCAGTCCCCGGTATGTGGGTTCTTATGAAATTTTGTGGAAAGTTGGTAATGTTTCTTATAAGTTGGAGTTGCCTTCTAGCTTGAGCCTGGTTCATCCGATCTTTCATGTTTCAATAATGAGAAAGTACATTGGTGATCCTTCTTCGGTTTTTACTTTGAAAGGGTTGGGCCTCACGTATTCTTTATCTTATGAAGAGGTTTTAATTGAGATCCTATATAGGCAGGCTTGTTGGTTGTGGACCAAGGATGTGGCTTCAATTAAGGTTCTTTGGTGGAACCATAAGGTGGAAGAAGCTACATAGGAAGAAGAGGAGGACATGAAGTTCAAATATCTTCATTTGTTTTTTTCTCCTTGGATTCATGTAGAATGTAAGCGTCTTCAACACATATTTGCTTTCAGAGATTGTTAAAGGAAATATTAATAACTTTTCCTCTTTGGTTCCAAACTTTGTTAAGGATTGGGAATATATTTGATAATGCAAATGACTCTTACGTGTGGTTACCCCTACCTTGTCCATTATTTAGTGACAAATATTCCTATTGAGGGAGACTGAAACACCCTAGTTTCTGGACCTTAAAAATTTTTCTGGAATTCTAATCTCTTGACCCAATACGACTTATTGGTACAAGCCATATGTAGGGGTATGGGTGGTATGATCCAGTCGTATATTAACCAGTGTTGCTTGGTGGGATTAATTTTTGCTACTGGAAAGGGTACAACTTAGGGGTACGAGTCGTATTAGTGGTTATGGATACTTTTTTTTCTTAACTTAATCTTAGAGTTGGTTACCAAGGTTGGATCTGAGTACGAGTGGCTCACCATGAGTCATAAGCCAGGGTACGAATCATACTAGGGACTCGTATGGTAGACAATGTTCAATCCCCAAGGTATTTTTTTTTGCCAAGGATAAGGGTCATGGATACAGATCGTCTATTGTCATTACAACTTGATTGGATAAGTCGGATACTAGACAGTGTTTGATCCAAAGATAGAGGCCAGGTTACAAGTGGTGGATACCGATTGTAGTGGGAAGGTACGATTCATGAGGGTCAGTCGTATCCCTGTGATGGGATTTTTGGTGCAACTTATGTGGGGTATTCTGGATATGTCCCAACTTATCCTAATAGGGTCACATGACTTCTAACCTATTTGGGAGGTTATTTAACCTATTATTCTATTTATTAACACTTAGAAACTCTTCCTAAATACTTCATAATACTCTCAAGAGCTTTTGGGCAAAGGGAGCTAGGGTTTCAACTAAGGGATCAATTTGGGACTTGTTTTGGTGATTTCTTTCCATCATCATCTTGGTTTAAGGAATGTTCTCTTCTCTCATTATTAATTTTACTTAAATGCATGGTTTGTATAAATATTTTCATGATTTCATTGATTGTATGATTTTTGGTTTTCAAATATTATTTGGAGGTTGTGATATTAAATAGTTGGTTATGGTTTCCCATAGTTTTAATTGTGTGTTTTATATGCATTAATGGTGGTTTTGGATAATTTGATTGCATGGGAATGTTTAAATGGTAATTGGAATTGGTTTTGGTCATATTATGCCCCTAATGTGTTTGACAAAATTCATATAATGATATATTCATTGCATTGACCTGTTTTAATGGAACTCTTGTATGTTTTAAACTTGGTAAAGAAATTATGCATGGTCTAAATGGTTTGGAGATGCTAAAGTCTAATTGGATATTCTTGTGGGTAACATGGAAGTCTCCCAAGTGGTTTAATATGGTAAATGGACGGGCACCTGAAAGTTCCCTTAAACCTATCAATGGTTGGCTATGGATGATACTTGCAAATAAGGGTTGGTATAACGATACCAATATCAATGGCCTTGGTTAATAAATTGAATATGGTTTGGTTATTTGGAAATTGGTTTTAGTTAGGCAATTATGGTGGGATATGTATCTAAGTTGTGGAAGGTGGAGGTCCCGGGAGGACCAAAATTGGAAAATCATATTTGTTGATGTGAGGTCAATCTTGGTGACCGTGTACATAATGTCACATTATTTTTTGGGGATGTACTATTCATCCCATAAGATACTTCCCTAGTTGTATGGCTACACACACTAAGGCCCTTTCAATAGGGAGAGCTAAACCCATATAGCCCGTGGGTGGTTTAGGACGGCAAAGTTACACAACCCAGGTAAATGTCTTAAAGGCATGCAAAACCCGATCCCTTTTTCCAGCATGGTTATATATATGTATATATATGTTTTTGTGTTTGTATGTATGTATGTATTTATATATATATATGTATGATTTTGTCTATATGGATGGTTTTACTTGGTTTTATAAATGGCATTATCTTATCCTTACCCTGAGATCATGCTAGCGGTCACTCTCTAACCCCATCTATAGGCAGATACATACCCACGCTATGCAGGAACCATCCGTTCTACTCCTCGTACATGGTGATTAACTCGAGGATAGCATTTTGACTGAGGTGGTGAGCTTTCATCCTTTCGAAAGACTCCATTTCATATTATGGGTATTTCTAGCCATTTTTGTTTTATTTTTTATACTGATTTTGGCTATGGTTGGGGCATTTCCCAATTAGATTTTATTACTCTTTTTGTTAGAGGCTTTGTGGTACTTTTATGTGTTAGAATGGGTGGGATCGGTATTGGTGTCATCCATGGCATTGGAATAAGCCGAGAGGCTGGCATTATTGGACAATAGTGGTGGTTGTTCCATCCTATTTCATTTTGGGAGTAATTATATTATGTTTTGGAATGTCCATTGATATGGCCTTGATTATGGCCCTTATTTTTGTATGGTTTGGTATGGTTGGACTGGTGGTAGATTATGGTTGGACTCGGTTGGGTAGGTCAAGTTTGTGATCTATTCCCAGTGTCTTTATATGAGTTGTTACACTATTTTGTTACATGCTCGAAATTCAACCAACTCAGGGCAGGCGGATGGACGTTGAATTGGGTAACAGGAGTAGTCTCTGGTCCTGTTTGGACTTGGGACGCCCATTACGAAAAGGCCCCAGGGTGGGTCTTCTCACTACGACAACCCATAAAAAGATATTCCACATAATGGTCAGGGATATATATGAAAGTATAAACTAAGCACCGGTCAAAATGAGTTAGACGACTATTGTAGCACTTAGACTTTCTTGTCCATGCGCTTGATTTGTGGACTTGACAATTATGATTGCCTTCTAGCATGATTTGTGACTTATTAACTACATTGCATTTTATTTGTATTGTGCTAATTGATGTTACATCTTTTGAAGGAATATTTTACATATTTTTCAAGGGATAATTGTATGTTTTCAAGCAACTGTTGTTGTATTTAATACCGTATTTTAGTGTTTTCAGGTTAAAGAGATAGCTAGAGGAAAAACTTGGAAAATAGCAGAAAAAAAGTCACTGACAGTCAAACTGGCGGACTGTCAGCCAAGTGACGGTCCATCAGGGTAACTGTCAAGGTTAATCAGAATGGTCCGATTTTGGGACTCCTACGACGGTCCAAGTGATGGACTGTTGGACCCTTGATGAACCGCCAACTTAGCCGTCAAGCTAAAATAGAACACATGATTTTAGAATATCAAGTGATGGATCATCATACCATCGATAGTCTGCGAACATATCCATCAGTCCTTAACCAGAATGTGTCACTTTGGAACTTTCAGCGATGGTCCACTTGACGGACCTTTAAGCTTTCGATAGGCCATCAACGTGACCATCAACTTTGACACGGCTTTACTGAATTCGAATTTTAAATCCTGGGAACATATAAATACCCAGTTTAGGTTTTATTTATGTATCTTTATTATTTTTCCATCTTTGAACATTATTGTAAGGTAGTATTCTCTGAGATTCAACCTAGAATTGTGGATCTAAACATTTTATGCCTATTCCTTTTTGAAGATTCAAGAACAAATCTTGTGATCTTTGTAACTAATTTCTGAATTTCTTTATGAGAAGCATAATAACTTCTTCTTCTATTAAGATGTGCCGCTAAGATCCCATAACTAGGGTTATGGGAACTTTGATGTGAACAATTGTTTGGGGTTGTGAAAACATTTGATTTCCATGGTTAACTGAAGTTTTATAAACCCTTCTTCACAATAATGAGCTTTCTTGGTTGCAAACTTAAAGGGTGAGCCCAAGAACATCACTTGTTCGAATAGAAAGTTCTTGTTGGGAAAAGAAGAGGTTACATGGAATCTAAGGGATTTAACCTTTGAGTTAAGGGTTGATGCTTTAACGGGATCAACCCACATGAGAAAATAAGTTGAATGAATTAATGCATCTTTTAAGTTTGAGAGAATTGAGGGATAATCTACTCATTTAGGTTGAGAGACAAATGGGTAAATTATAGGATTCAATAACTCTTGCAATTGAAGTGATTAATTGGAAATTCAAAAATAATTCACAACCCTAGCAGCTTGAACAACTTGGTAACCATAACTCTAGTTTGTTTACTCTCATTGAATTATTATCTGCAATAAAAATCACTGACTAGGATACTGTCTGTTACAAATAGTGAGATACAATTTTACAAATCAAAACCCCCTTTAATTCAGAACCTTTGATCAACAGTCTAGTAACAACCACAATACTTAGTGAGCACAATATTCCATGTAAGATTCCACCCAAACCTAGTTAGGTTATATATTTGACAACGACCGCTTACTCTCTCATAAGGGAGGTGTAATTTGGGTGTATCACTAATGTGTTAACATGCTATAAGTCTTGTACCACAATAGTACGAATATAATTAATGGTGATATCTGCTATGTACCATGCTCGACAAATATGATAAGTTGTGATATAGGTCGAATACCACGTAGGTATGATATAATATTGATGATAGTGGTGAGGTTGTTGAAAAGGGGTTAGAAGATATGAGTTGTACATCTTGCATACATGCATTATCCATGTGTTTTGATTTTGACTTTATTTTATTTTTGCCCTTATGCATATTTCTAAGGTGATAAATAATAGAAGATAATTTATAGACGTACATAGTTACCTTGTGCAGACCAGGTTGGAGGTGAAAATCTATGGTTCCCTGAGAGAACGAGTGTCATAAAATATGATTTGGTAGAATTATAATTTCATATTGGTATAGTATTTTAATATCTAAGATAGGGAGTATCGAGATAATTTGGGAGCAGATGTAGATTTAAAATGAAGGGTACTGATGTTCCCCAAATTACATCTCAAAGAAAGCATAAAGAAGTCACTTGTAAAATATAGACCCCAACCAAGTTAGGGTCAATCCCACGAGGAATAGTTTGGAAATCTATCATAGGCTTGCTGATGTAATTGGAAAGTGCAGAAAGTAAAATTGGGGTTTTGTGAAAACAATAGTAATAGTAATAATATTGGGAAATTGGGGTTATTATTAATATGAGATGATCAATAGGATTATGTTCCCACCTGACTTCATAACTATGCAGACTTATCATGCTCGTTAAACTATCTCGGGGCCTTACTTGCAAAATCTAATAAGTTATGTATCACCTAACCATCTCTTGACCTTGTTTTGGGTTAATTTCACTCATATCCTCTTTATCTCAAAGTGTCGCATTACAAACCCTTATTTTGGATCTCAGATTAACTGTCTCCTCTCTGTATTAAGTTAATTAGATGAAGGTTGGTAGCTTCAAATTACCGATATGATCTCTTTTTCCTAATCTCTCCCTCTCTTTCTCAAGCAAGTATTAAATATAGGAGAGTTTTTACATTTGAAACTATAAAGAAAGCAATCAAAATGAAGGAAACCCCAATACATACAAGAACACCAATCTAGAATGACTTTGTACTTTCTCTGACTTGTTAAATTGTCAAGGTTCACACAACCCTAATTATGGGGTTTATCAACTCATGGTTGTAAGAAAACACATACATCCAAGATGAAAGAACAGGAATCAACTTATGAAGAATAAGGTAGAAAACCCAAAATCTCAAATTAATTGTAAACCCTAAATATTAAGATCAATAATGTATCTCAAAACTCAAAATAATGTAAAAAAATACATAAAGTGATAGTAATACATTCAAAGGGTTTTTATAGATACATCAGAAAACATATCCTAAACGATGTAGGAAACCAAGTTGGCATCAACCCATAAGACAATCTACGTGTCGTAGGTTGTACCTACGCGGCGTAAGTAGGCTCGTAGAAATTAGAGAAATCTTTAATCCTCAGGAACTCTACGTATGAGATAGCCTATGGGTTGTAGGTTATACTTATGCCTTATAGTTAGGATTCGTGAAAATCAACAACTTTAGAATCTTTAAAACATTAAACTACATAGCCATCTATGGGCCCATAAGTACTACCTATGACCCGTAAGTTGGCTTGTAGGTAACCTTCTCAACTCATTTTCATCCCTTTCTATTATTTTTGGATCTGAACTCTATTTTCCTACAAAATCAATACAAAATCACATCACATCTAACAAAAACACCTAATTACATACACAATTTCCTTGTTTTAAGCATTTAAGGTTCCATGAAACCATGGCACATCAACACCCTCAACTTAGAACATTTGTATATCCTCAAGAAACTAACATACAACTCTCCAGTAAATTACTCTATAGTGGCCATCATCTATGACTCCACTCTTTCTTTAGATGCCTCTAATGTAGACCGCACCCATAGCCAGATCTGACCAAATAATATGGTCAACTAAGTGTCGATGTATGTCTGGAGATCACTCAACACCTACTGTTGATCCATCAACTACTATAATAAATCTTGTGGTCAATCACCATGCCTAAAATTGGCTGGTGGGAGGGCAACGTAGAAGTAAAAAATGCTAGAGTTAAATTACCCGTAGCAACCTTACTTCCTGTTGTAGGAGAAGTCTCTTCCCCCTAGATACATGTATCAATATCACCACCCACTGTCAGCCTATCAACATACGCAGATAATACAGAAGGCCCATCTAAGAAGGTTATGTCGAAAGATATCAAAGTTTGTGATCAATGTAGTGTGGCGAGATAGGCATCATCTTTAATCAACCTAAGATCATCCAAGCAAGTTTCCTAAATCCTATGATCAATCTCTAGAATAACCAGCAGTCTTACCTTATCATATAATCTTTGTACAATACCAGGAAAAGGGAATTGTTATGAACTCACAGAATGCCTTCGTTGAATTATAGCTTGAATCCACCAAGCAAAATAATCAACGTCATAGCTAGTAATGAGGTTGGCAATCAATATAGACTGATCCCACATGAACACATTATCTACAGCTATTGGAATCAATCAGTACCTCATAATTTCTACCATAACTTTGTGAAGCACAACAAAGACATCTTTATCTTTACCTTCCCCTCAATCTAGGAAGAATCAGTACCAAGATCATCGCTCTACTTAGCTATCCATCTAACTAAGTCTCTCATCTTCTCCCTTTGATCATTATCTCTTATAGTATGCATAATCCTTACAAGATACAAGTTATAATCAAACTCTATTAGAGTATTCATCCCCAAAAACTCTGACCCAAGCAAGAATCAATTAATAGTCTTCTCAAGTAAATTAACTCTAACCCCTCTGACCATTATGTGTGTTATTGGGGGTTGGACCACTGCTCTCTCTACATCTGGTGTGATCAAGTGTATAAAGGCATCATAGGATGCATAAAACTCACAAACAATCTTTGGGAAGTACGATCCTGATGGCTTGCCCATCCAACCAAGACCATATCTATCAAATAAATCCCTTAGGTCTGGATTTCCTGCCAAATCAATGAGCCTAATAAGTTTCTCCTCAATAATGCTAAATCGAGGTCTTTCCTACTTAGTAATAAAAATATCCCTATTATAAATACATTGCTTCTCTGTCATACACCATTTCTAAATAACCTAAGTAATTATTACTGCAGAGATATGTGTGGACTCCTGAGAAGCTGAAAATAAAAAGAAGCATCCTATGTACCATGTACTATATGAGCACCCTCTTCATACTGAGGTGTGTTTGTATCACGATCAATAGGACCAAATATAGAATCTACCCCCTCCTAAGACTGGGGGCGACTGATTTGTCGTTAGAAGCACTGGAACTATACTTGTCCTCTTCCTTATTAGATTAGAAAGGGACAGAAGAGTATGCTTGTGATGTTGATGTGCTATGGGAATATAGCACTTATGATGCTTAAAATAATGAGAATATGCATGTACTTAAGCCTATTTTGTTGGATTTAATTCATTTTTTGAGTATTTTATAGGAAAGTATGTTTTGGATGCTAAATTTAAGAAAAAAATGAAAAGTGATGTTTTTGGCCACTTACTTGATCATTATTGGGTATTCTTCACACTTACCATCATATGCGTGACCAAATAATATGATTGAAATAGAAGATTTGAAGCTTGTTTGCAAGTGCCATAGTTGAAGATCTCAAGAGTTGTGAGTGCTTCAATAATTTAGCCATAACTTTTCACCTCGATATTGGATTGAGGAAAAATTGGTATCATTGAAAATATAATTCAATTATACATTTGATGTTGGGGACTTTAGAACCTTTTAAATAAACTTTTTGATCGCAGGTAGCACATACATTCTGCATGTAGGCAAAGCAAGTGTCGGAGGTCGAAATCCTAAGAGCTAGGCTATAGGACTTGTACCTATAGTCTATACCTGCACCCAGGGTTAGGACCGAAGGTAGTACCTGTGAAAAGGGCCAAAATGTGGGTGCAGACCACATGTAGCCACTGATAGTGATTTTCTAGGATCATTTCCTAGGTTTTCATGTATTCCAATTACACTCCTATGATTTTTTTAGTTCCTATTATGTATTGGAAAGTATGTTTTCTTATTTTAGTTAGTATTTGAACTCTAGGGTTTCTTGTAACTTTTAAATACCCTTTGGGCATTGTTTAGTTTATTCATTAATTCATACATTTGTATATTCAAGGGTAGCCCCATTAGGGCCATCCTATACTCTTATTGTTCTTGGTTTGTCTTTTGTTTGTTATTCAATTTAATACATTGTGATTTCTTCCTTCATTATTGTGAGATTGATTTTTGTAATTTTGTCTGTGGATTCCATGATTAATCTCATAACTATAAGCGGCTAATTCCCTTAGTTAGGATTGTGAGAACCTTGGTGGATTAATGGACTGGAGAAAGTGCCAAGTTGTTCTAAATAAAGGTTCTTGCATGTATTTGGTTTTTTTAATTCTTATTCATTTCTTAGTGGTATCTGACGTTAGATTATTTCTACTTACTCCAAAGGAGGAATAGTGACTAGGAAAAGAAGATCACAAAAGTAATTTGAAGATTAATGGTTGATCCGTGCTATAGGTATAACATTAACCATCATCTAATAACTAGAGACCCAAAAGGTAATAGTTAACTGGGATTAAGATGAGTATTAGTAAGGCGATACTGTGAGACTCAAAAGGTAAAGGGTGAAATTTGTTAGCTTGCCGAAATTATTATTTATGGTACCTAACTTTTAGACTCTGCATGCAATATATTAGAATAGTTCGATAGTGTACGATAGGTCTACTGAGTTGAGAATCCAGGGAGAACATAAGCCTAGAGTTTGTCTTAGATTATTTTCAACCAAGAGTAACTAATTTTTTTTTCTTTTTCTATTTTAGCAAATCCACCCTTTTAGTTTCTTTTACTTTCTAGTTATTTCAACAAGTTTTTTCGACCTATTCCATATGGGATCGACCCCAATCTTTGCTGGGTTACTATATTTGACGGCGACCGCTTTATCCGTTCAATTAGTAATGTATTTTGGGTGTTATCATATGTCCGAGCTAAGTTCATTCGAGGTGTAGTTTGTATATCATAATATGGGGCAGCCTAGGGTTTAGGCTGAGGCGTTGGTGGTGGTACGGTCTAAGATCTTAGCTGCTACCTGCCTCTGAGTTTGGACCCTAGTCTAGCATGGATCATTGTGTGAACTATCAATGGGGTACTCTTCCACATATCCACTTTATTCAGGAGACTTATCTCTCAATTTGGACTACACATACTTCTTTTTTATAGTTTTGGAATCCATAGTACCTGTAAGGAGAGTTGTCAGTGATTGGAATACAATAATAGAAGAGAAGATGAAAAAAATTTAGAATTCGACTCAAGGGCTACCTACACCCAAACTTATGGGTAATAGGTTATATCTATGAGTCATAGGTTGTACCTATGGATCATAGGTAGTCTTGTAGGTAGAATACAAAGTATCTGAACTTTTAGGGCTTCAAGTATGATTCCTACTAAGCCAACCTACATTTTGTAGGTTTAACCTAATTGTCGTAGATAGGGATGCAATTCACTCTTAAGGTTTTTTTCAATTTCTTCCCAAAATTCCCATCCAAGTTAGATAATGATTTCTAATTTATAGACCATTTTGATCACCATTAAATAGATCATTTCAATTTTCACAAGTATTGCAAGAGCTATTTAAGTCAATCAACTTCTACTCTACTTTTAAGTACATGCACTAGTTATTTTAATCAAAATCTAGTTATTAATAAAATTTGAACCACGAAAAAACTTACCTTGATTGAATATCATAGAAGAATAATAAGTGATTTTCACCTACCTTTTAAGTGGAATACATGGAGGTGAGTGGTAATGTGGAGTAGGGTTTTCCTTTTGAACTTTTAAATGGGATAGGAAGAGTTTGAATTTATAAGGGAGTTTGTTATTGATGAATTGTTGGCTTAATTGGTTGGTTTTATGATTTTAAAAGTAAATAGTGTCCAGTTCAAGTTTGGTTGTATTGGTCTGACCTATCTTTTTATTAAAATCTGGTCCATGCTTTCAGAGGCTACATACGCCTCTACTTTTGTGCTGTAGGTTCTTCCTATAGTCTATAGGTAGGGGTCATAGGTAGTCTTCTATACCACTTTTTTAGTTTTGATTTCTACAACCCAACCTATGGGATCGTAGGTTGTACCTATAGCTCGTAGGTTAAAGTTCAGAGACCCAAGATTTTCTTCTAATTCCTACGACTCTACTTACATGTCATAGGTTGGACGTACGACTCATATGTTTAGTTGTAGGTCCACTTACCTAAACTTATATGTAATTTTTTAAATATTTACCATTCTCTAGGTACTTCTCCATTCTTCCTAACCTACAAAACATAGACATAGTGAGCAATGAAACCTTTGGTTTCCTCCCAAGCAGCGATTGATTTAATATCATGGCAGGACTTAACTCCCTTGGCTACTTAGACTTCACCAATGTTAATATTCTCACACATTTTCAACTCTTCCATGCTTCCCATGTAATGCTTAACATGGTTCCTATTTACTTTAAATGAGGCATCCCTACCTTGCTACAACTCAATTACACCATGTGGGAATATTCTTACCACGATGAATGGGCCAGACTACCTAGACTTTTTCTTGCCAAGAAACAAGGAAAGTCTCAAATGATATAATATAACATATCATAGATATGTAATACCTTTGTCTCAGTTTGCTTGTCATGGTACAATTTTATCTTCTCCTTATATAAGGTTGAACTTTCATAAACACAGATGAAAAACTCATCTAACTCATTCATACTAACCAATATCAAGTGTGGGACATCACTCCACTCAAAGTTTAAATTCTTTAATACCCATAGTGCCTTATTCTCAAGTTCAACTGGAAAGTATAATTCCTTACTGTACACAAGCTGATAAGGTGAGAAACTGATGGTAGTTTTGTAAGTTGTTTAATAGGGACAAAGTGCATCATCTAACTTTCTTGACTAGTTAGTCCTGTTGGCATTCATAGTATTAACAAAAATAGACTTGATCTCCCAGTTGGAAACCTCAACTTTCCCTCTCATCTATAGATAGTAAGGTGCTAACACCTTATGTTTCACTCCATATCTCTAAAGTAGGGCTTTGAATAGACGATTGCAAAAATAGGACCCATCATCACTGATGATAACTCATGGAGTACCAAACCAAGAGAATTTTTTATTTCAAAAATGTTGTGACATTTTCACCTTCATTATTAGGAAGCACAACTAATTCCACTCACTTAGACACATAGTCGACTGTCACTAAATATATTCATACCATGTTAACTAATGAATTTTAATTTCCCTTAGGTCATTTTCCATATTTTTTCTAGGTTTTTTTAATTAGAGTTTTTCTATAGCTTCTCCAAGTCATTTATGACTTGTTGGGACTAATAGTTTGGTTATCAGGCAGTTCATTTGTTTTTTAGAGCTATTTCCCTATTTTGAAGTCTTCATTGGTTCCAAATGGCCACTAGGCAAAAACTTTAGTAAAAAAATCTTGTATGCAAAATTTTACTATGCCAGTAGTTCTGGAATATTGATTTTAAACTAGGTAGACCTTTCGTTTGGGTCCGGAGGAACCTGAGCTCATTTTCACCTATAGGTCGAAGAGTTGATAAATTGGAAATATCAGTTTGGGACCAATATTTGGTTAAAATTACCTCAAATTGAAATTCCAAGTGCACAATCGCATACAAAACATTGAATTTTTTGTAGTTACATAGTTTGTTTCCATATACGGGACCCCAAATAAATCTCAAGGGCTTAATGAAAACTTTGAAGAATTTTTAAGTTTCAGTTGTCTTTTGGTGCAGCTACTATTGTGAGAAATAGATGCATTGTGATGGTAAGATCAAGTGGAATGAGTTGTGATTACAAATCACCTGTGTAACCCAAGAGTGGTGCGATCATAGGTCCTGGGCCATGATAGAGGGACTTGAGGACCAGGTATGGGAATAAATAGACCATAAATTATGAATTCAACCATTTTCTCACTCATTCTTTAGAGCATAAACCCTAAATAGTGAGACTAAGTGAAACTGAAGCCAAGTTGTGATTGGGAAGCTACAGTAATTTTTATTTTCGCAATTATCTTTTGATTTGAGGAAAGAATTCACTCTTTTCTTGGGGAAATTTTGTGATTTTTTTCTCAAAACTCCAACCTTTAGGGATTGTTTAGCCCTAATTTTTCTTGGTTTTCACCCATTTTTAGGTAATGATTCCTAGAGCTTGATATTATGTTAGGTGGGCTTTGGACAATTTCCATAAGTTAGACCCACATAGGGGTTTTAATGTTATTTTTGGACTGGAAGTGCAATGGTTCAATATGGGTTGAATTATTATCATATTAATGAGTATAATGTGTTTATGATCGCTTGGCATGTTGAGGAGTCTACTCGGAAGGGAAAAGTGGTGGTTTGGCTGTTCGTTGAGCTTTCTTCGATATTGAGGTAATATTGGTTTATTCCTTGTTAGATTTAGCTATTTCATAGCATTATTATGATATTGTGTTAGATTTGAGATGGGTTTTAGGTGTTGTATTGATGAAATACAACACTTGGTATAGTTGAACCATATAGGCCATATTGAAATCATAGAATTAAATACTTGGCTTTTTCCTTATGCCTTAGGTGAATTGGATATCTTTCCTTATGTTCAGCATGAGAATTCCCTAGGTTACTCAAATAAGGAATAATTGACATAATTGCTCATATTTAGGTGAAGTTCCTACCTTAGGTCTAATGAGGCTTGTTAATAGCTAAAAGTGGATATTAGATACCTTAAGCCTAGTTTGGGTAGAAATTTACCTAAAATGGAACTCGAGGATTAGAAATTGAATGTTAACCAACTATAGGCTATGACATATGTTAGCATTGGTAAAACCCTTTTTTGGTTATTAGACTCTTAGAAATGTTTATTAAGGAAATATTGAGAAATCTTGATACTTAATAGTTTTGCTGGTTAATATGAGCGTTGACATATATTGATTATTCTATCATTCATGCATGTTGATGATACAATTTATGATGTTGATTATATATATATATACCTGGTTTGAGTCCGAATGATAATTATGGCAGTATTGATTATTTACTGATTCAAGTCTAGCTATATATTATATTTACCTACGCAACTCTGGCTATTGATTATATTTACCGGTTCAAGTCCAGCTATTAATTATATTTAACTGTTCAAGTTTGGATATTGATTATATTTATCAGTTTAAGTCTGGCTATTGATTAAATTTATCAGCTCGAGTTTGTCTATTGATTTTATATACCAGTTTGAGTACTGATATGCATATTATACTATAATGGTATACTTTCTATGATTGATGATTGCAAGATGTGAAATTAAAGGTAGCAATTCAGGCTAAGTTGGAAAATGAGGGAATGGCTATGATGTAGCATGACATAAATTGACTCTTATGGTAAAATGGCTTGTTAAAAAATTATGGTTAACTATTAATTGATGACCAGAGGTTATGTAATGAATAGTGATTAATTGAACTAGTCAATAAAAGATGGTTAGCTAATAAATGGTGATTAGTGAGTGTTGATGATAAGGCTGTTAAATGATGTTTACATTAGGGAATGTTGGTAAATGGTGGAATGATAGTTAAATGACATTAAAGGTTAGTTATAATGTTGATCGATTGCCTTATTCTATCCTTGAGTGCATTCTCCAACTGTATGGGAGTCTGTGAAGAGTTATTTACTTTCTTATACCAATTGGTGAATGGGAGCCAATAGTATAGTTTGTGACTGCTTGAGTGATATTATGTTACATTATGTTATTATTTTGGTTACTTACTGATTAAGGTTAATCGTACTGGAGATGATTCAGGTTTGTATATGTACCTTGACTTTGTTATGTTATCTTGTATTTTCTCATACATATATCATGATTTTGTTCAGTCTGCCTATGATTTCTACTGAGTACCCATTGTTTGATACTCATACTACACTTCTGTATCTTTTTGGTACAGATCTGAGTACTAGTTATCATTGTTGATCGATGTTCTCATCGTAATTGATTTCTGGAGATAGGGAGATCTCTTAGAGTTTTAGTCTCTTATTTCCCTCTATCTTTTTATATTCAGTCTTTTATATTTGAGACAAATGTATAGACAACTATAGACACTTGGGTTGTATTTCTATTATTAGATGCTCTTGTACTGGCTCTACCAGTTCATGGGATGGTATCTTATATTGACTATTTCATCTATTGAGAACACTTTGCTTATTTATAAATTGTGTCCTTACATTTCACCTATGATGGGCATTTTGGATAGAATTGACCTATTGCTTTAGCTTTGAGTTATTGTTTGTCTTACCTATTGGCGAGATTTAATAGGTACGATCATGACTCATAAATTGGGTTGTGACAAATTTGTATTAGAGCCTAGGTTTCACTGCTATTGTTAGTACAAGACTAAGTTTCTAGTAGAGTCCTACGGATCAGAATGATGACGTTCGTTTCCTATCTTCGGGAGTCTATGGGACAATCTTAGTAGTTCTTAACTTCTTTCACTCATATCATGCTAAAAGTCTGAGTTGGTTATAGAAGTATTCCCTTGAATTTATTCTTTTGCATATGTCCAGGACACATGCTATCACTACATGAGATGAGGGTCTTGAGACTGAGCCTAGGGATCCTTTTTCTATTTGTGGAGGACCTAGAGATCATGGATAGTCGCGTGATGTGTCCCCAGCTAGGGGCCAGGATATGCCACCTTCTCATATCCTATTTCCACTTTTGAGCCAGAGATTCTTTCGTCCAAGCCAGCAGTGGGCCAGGGACCAGACCAGACTCAGCCAGGGTTTATTTTCTCTTCGGTGCTCAGAGATGCATTGGCTCAACTTTTGGGTTTAATTGGTGTTTTTTCATTGATAGTTCACAGATACAGCCTGTAGTTGCAGCTCCGGGAGTTAAGGTCCTTCCTGCACTGGTAGTTACTCAATCGATAGTTGCTTAGCTAGAGCTTACTCGGCCTATTATGTTTCTGAGTAGCAAAAAATGTTGGGTAGATTCTTGAGATTGGCTCTGCCTATTTTCTAGTTCTCTAGCCGAGGATGTATATGAGTTCCTGATTGCTTGTAAGGATAGGCTACATAATTTGGCCTTGTTGAGACTAGTGGTGTGGATTACACCATATTTTAGTTGGATTTGGTTTCTCAAATTGGTGAAGAGGTTATATGGATTCTAGACTAGGTGGATCTTTTTCTTTGTCATGGACTCAGTTTTTTGAGATATTCATGGAAAAGTATATGCCTCACAACCATAAAGATTTTTTGAGGGATTAGTTCTCCAGATTGGAGCAGGGTTCCATGATAGTTATTGAGTATGAGGCTCATTTTCATGAGTTGTCCAAAAATGTGACTTCTATTCTAGATATTTAGTAAGAGAGAGTTTATTACTTTGTTAGAGGGTTGAGACTTGCCATTGGTATGTGTACTTAAAGTTTAGTTATTGCAGTTAGGTCTTTTGTAGAAATTGTGGATCATGCTTAGGTGATGGGGGAGATGCATCGTGAGGCCCTAGAAGGCAACCATAAGAGGTCTAGCTATTAGGGCAATTTCAGTAGGAGTTATAGTAGTTCCCAATTCAAGGGAATAGTTGTCAAGGTGGGTATTCTCCGCGTTTATCCTATTAGACTCAGATTTAGCCTAGTCGATCTGTTTAGGTAGAACTTTAGATTACTGATGAAGGTCGGTCTAGTGCTAGATATTTCGCTAATCAGGTTTATGGACAGTCTTTGAGGGGTTTATATTCTAGTCATTCTAGTTGTGATGGTTATTTTTGGTTAGTCGGATCTATTGGTTTTGGTTTAGCACAGTTGTTATGTTATACTTATAGAGCTTATGGTCACTATTCATATGACTGCCCTAGTTGTGGGGCAATTATTGTTTCAACTCAGAGCACTTCCCCTATTAGAGTAGTTTATACCTCATCTAGAGAAGGTTTTTATAGTGTTAAGGGTGGTTTCTAAGGTACTCGGGGAGGGTCTCAAGTAGGTAGGACAGGCGGTCGGTCAGCTGCCCAGCCAGATGGCAGGCGTGGTTAGTTGTATGCAGTACTTACTAGGCCCAAGGTTGAGACTTTGGACGTTGTTGTTATAGGTAAGATTTTGGTATGCCACCAGTTGGCCCTCACTTTATTTGATTTGAAATCCACTTATTCTTATATATCTATTTATTATGCACCATGGCTAGAGTTGCCTTGGGATTTATTATCTGTGCCATTACACGTATCTTCTCCTATGAGTGATTCTTTAGTCGTGATTTAAGTTTTCAGATGTATTGAGACAGTTAGCGATGTTTATACTTATGCTAATCTTGTTATTTTGGGTATAGTGGATTTTGATGTGATTCTAGGCATGGACAGGTTATCCCACTATCATTTAGTCAAGTATTATTTTGCCAAGACCGTTACCTTACCCATGCTCGGTGTACCCCTAGTTATGTGGAAAGGAGAGGTAAGTCGCGAGCCTATGGGGATTATTTTCTTATATTAATGGTAGGAGACACTTTAAGGGGTTGCGAGTTTTATCTCACTTATATTTGTGATACTAGTATGGAGAGTCCGTCGCGTGACTCTATTCCCATGGTTTGTGATTTTCCTAATATGTTCCCTACCGACATTGGTGGTATTCCCCCTATCCTTTAGATTAAGTTTGCTATTGATCTTGAGCCAGGCACCTAGCTTATTTATATGGCACCTGACCATATAGCTTATGGCGAGCTTAAGTCATTGAATTCTAAACTTTACGATCTTTTTGGTAAGGGTTTTATTAGATCGAGTGTGTCTCCTTTGGGAGCTCTTATATTGTTTGTGAATAAGAAATATGGATCCATGTGTATGTTTATTGATTATAGATAGTTTAATAAGGTAACGGTAAAGAACCATTATCCTATGCCTCACATTGATGATTTGTATGACCAGCTTCAGTGAGTGCCAGTGTTTTTTAAGATTAATTTAAGATCTGGTAACTATTAGTTGAGAATTTGGACTAAGGATATCCGAAAAACAACCTTTACGACTCATTATAGTCATTATAAGTTCTTAGTGATGTTATTTGGGTTGACTAATACCCCATCCAATTTCATGGAAGTGATAAACTAAGTATTCATGCCTTATTTGGATTCCTTCATGATTGTGTTCATCAATGACATCGATGCATATTCGAGGACTAGTAAGGAGCATGTGCAGCATTTGAGGATCGTGCTCCAAACCTTGAGAGATCATGTTCTTTTCACCAAGTTCTCTAAGTGTGAGTTTTGTATTGAGACAGTGACATTTCATAGACATATGGTGTCTTTGGATGGTACTATGGTAGACCCAACTAAGATTGAGGTAATTTGTGATTGGTCTAGACCTATATCTTTGACTGAAGTTCATAGCTTCATTGGTTTGGCCAGTTATTATAGATGGTTCGTCATGGGGTTTGCAACTATTTCATACCCTATGGCCAGATTGACTCAAAAAGAGGCTCATTTTCAATGGCCTATCGAGTGTGAGTTAGGCTTTGGAAAGCTCAAGGACTTTGTCACTTTAACTTTTATTTTGGCACTTCTTATTGAGGGTGAGTGATTCACCATGTTTTGTGATAGTTTTGGCGTCATTTTTGGTTGTGTATTAATGTTGTAGGGTTGTGTTATTGCTTTTCCATGTAGACAACTTTAGATACACGAGTGTCACTACCTCACTCGTGATTTTAAGTTGGCGGTGGTAGTTTTTGCGCTTAAGATTTAGAGGTATTATCTTTATGGTATATATTATCAGATTTTCACTGATCATATGTTATGACCAAGTGGGAGCTTAATTCTAGATAGTGTATATGGATAGAGTTTCTTAAGGATTATGATATTTTGATCTTGTATCTTCCGAGTAAGGCAACTGTGGTAGAAGATGCGTTGAGTTGTAAGGTAGTGAGTATGGGCATCTTGTCTTGTATTTTAGTTTCTCAGAGGCTTCTGGCATGGGACCTTCAGTCCTTATCCAACTTGATAGTTTGCCCTGATATTTTTGACCTTAGAAGGATTCTTGCTAGTGTTGAGTTGAGGTCCTTATTATTTGACCAAATTTGGGATCATCAGTTTTAGGATAGCAAGATTTGCTTCCTTCGTGATCAGGTGTTGAATGGTGAGTCCGACAGGGACACCATAGATTCAAAGGGTGTTTTAAGATTTGATGGCCGCATTTGTTTTTTGAGAATTGATGACTTGATTCAGTTGATTTTGCATAAGGCTAACAGCTCTAGATATTCCATACATCCCGGCACAGTCAAGATGTATATAAATTTGAGACAATATTATTGGTGGAGTGGTATAAAGAGAAATATGGCAGATTTCATAGCTTATTGCCTATGTTTCTAGCAGGTAAAGGCATCAACGACTAGGTGCTTGATTCAAAGGTTTCCCTTTCCCGAGTGGAATTAGGAGTAGATTACAATGGATTTTGCAAGTAGTTTTCCTTGAACTTCCCATGGTTCCAATAGTATTTGGTTAATTGTAGATCGTTTAACCAAGTCAACATATTTTATTCCTATTCAGATGTACTTCATTACTGAGAGACTAGCCCATATCTATGTTTGGGAGATAGTCCATTTGCATAGTGTGCCCATTTTTATTATTTCAGTCTGTGGTTTTACGTTTACTTTGAGATTTTAGAGAGCATTTTAGGAGGATTTAGGTACTCAGATGGATCATAGTATAGCCTTTCATCCACAGACAGATGGTCAATCAAAGCCTGTGTTATGAATTTTGAAGGCTAGTGAGAGCAGCACTTAGCCTTGGCAGCATTTTCTTATAACAACGACTATCAATCGAGTGTTGAGATGGCTCCTTTTAAGGCTTTGTATGGTAGGAGATATCATTCTCCGATCGGATTGTTTGAGACTTTTAAGGTTGGGTCGCATGGTACTGATTTGCTTTAGTTTTTGTTAGATAGATTTAGGGTGATTCAAGATAGGTCGAGAATGGCTCAGAGTAGGCAAAAGGCTTATGCAGACCATAGGCTTTGTTCTTTTAGATTCAAATTTAGTAATCATTTATCCTCCGTGTAATGCCCATGAAGGGTGTGATGAGGTTCGTAAGGTAGGGAAAGCTCAGTCTAGGTACATTGGACCTTTAGAGATTCTTTGCATCATTGGTAAGATGGCTTATGAGTTAGCTATACTTCTAGATTTTGTCACTGTTCATCCAGTTTTCTATGTCTTTATGTCGTAACGATATATTCCTGATCCTTGTCATGTGCTTAGATAGGACTCAGTCTAGTTGGATGATTATTTGGCCTTTGTAGAGGAGTCGATGGTCATATTGGATAGTGATGTCAGGCGGTTGTGCACCAGAGAGATTTTGGTAATTAATGTTCAGTGAAGGCACTACCCAGTGGAGGAGGCCACCTAAGAGATCAAGAGTGAGATATAGACCCAATATTCTCACCTGTTCAAGACTTCATGTACACTTTAATCCTTAACTTTTATGAATGGAAGTTTTTTTAGTAGTAGATATTGTAATGACCCTTTAGGTTATTTTCCATATTTATATTTATTTTTGTCATTAGAGCATTTCTATAGCTGCCCCAAGTTATTTATGAATTGCTGGAATTAAAGTTTGGTCACTGGACAGTTCATTTGGTTTTTGGAGCCATTTTGAAGTCTTTGTTGGTTCCAAACGTACACTGGGTGAAAACTTTAGTAAAACGATCTCATATGCAAATTTTAATTGCACCAGCAGTTTTGGAATACTGATTTTAGGATAAGTATACCTTTGGTTCAGGTCCCAAGGCACCTAAGCTCATTTTGACCTATTGGTTAAAAAGTTAAGAAATTTGAAATATGGGTATAGAACCCATATTTGGTCAAAATGACCTCGGATGGAAATTACGAGTACGCTATCAAATTTGGAATATTGAATTGGTGTGGTTACATAGGTTGTTATGGGAACCCAGATGAATCCCAAGGGTGTGATGGAAACTTGGAAGAATTTCCAAATTTCAGCTATCATCTGGGGTAGCTGCTATCATAATAAAGGTTTGCAATCACAGTGGTGAATCGCATGCCATGGGTTGCTATCGTAACTTACCTGTGCATCTCCAAAGTAGTGTAATCATATGTCCTAGCCATGATAGCAGGACCCGAGGACCTGGTATATGGTAAATAGACCCCAAGTCGCGAATTCAAACATTTTCTCACTCATTCTTGAAACCTAATGGTGATTGGGAAGCTAGAGTAGCATTTATTTTCGCGATTATCTTCCAATTTGAGGTAAGAATTCACCCTTTTCTTGGTGAAATTTCTTGATTCCTTACTCAAAACCCCAAAACATTTAGGTCTTGATTTTAGCCCCAATTTAGCTTAGTTTTCACACATTTTTAGGGTAATGATTCCTTGAATTTGATATTATGTTGGGTTGGTTTCAAAAGTGTGATTTTCATAAATGGGACCCATATGGGGGTTTTGATGTGATTTATAGAACTGAAACACAATGGTTTAATATGAGTATCATTATTTTTGTATTGGTAAGTAGAATATGTTTATGATAGCTTGGCATCTTAAGGAGGCTTCTCAGAAGGAATAAGTCGTGGTTTAGCAGTTAGTTAAGATTTTTTCAGTGTCAAGGTAGGCTAGGTTTATCCCATGTTAGATTGAGTCATTTCATAGTATTCTCATTATATTATGTTAGATTTGGGATGGATTCCAGGTGTTAGATTGATGAAATGCAAGACTTGGGATAGTTGGTCTGTTTAGGTCATATTGAAACCATAGAATTGAACACTTGGCTTGTTTTATTATGCCTTGGGTGAATTGGACTTCATTCCTCATGTTTAGCATGAGAATGCCCTAGATTTCTCAAATTATGTATAATTAACGTAGTTGCTCATATTTAGGTTAAGTTTTTACCTTAGGGCTTATTGAGGCTTATTAACATCTAAAAGTTGACATTAGATACCTTGAGCCTAGTTTAGGTAGAAATTTGCCTAAATGGAACTCAAGGATTAGAAGTGGACTTTTAACCCACTATTGGATATGACATATGCTAGCATTGGTAAAACCCTTTTTGCTTATTAGACTCTTCGAAATATCTATTGAGAAAATATTGTGATATCTTTATACTTGATGGTTATATTGGTTAATGTAAGGGTTGACGCCTATTGATTATGCTAGCATTCATGCATGTTGATGATAGTATTTATGAGGTTGATTATATATATATATATATATATATATATATATATATATATAT